>NW_010538466.1:28177-37437 GCF_000687285.1 Phaethon lepturus
GACTTCCTCACTGCAAAGCTGGAGAGAACTATGTCCAGAGGGATGTTGGGATCAAGATGCTGCAACCACCCCTCTGGTATTCACAGACCATTAACCCCAGCAAAGGATTAGACTGATCTGACATTACCTGCTTTTGACAAATTCATGTTGGTGGGTTGTTACGACCTCTTAGGTGTACAAACAGGTTTCTGTATTGTTTCAAGCACCAAAGTTAAGCGAACTGTTCTGTAAATCCATCACTCTTGTTTTTCTCCATCACAACTAAGTTTTACACACCTAAGCAATTATGTTACCTCTCCATCAGAGATATATGTACAGATGTACAATGTACCACATGTACCAGATGTACCGGTATTAACAGTAATAACAGTATCAGGTCAAAACTGACCATTTTTTTGTGAAGCATCAAAGCAGAAAAAAGCATTGATAATATTTTCTGTCTTATTCATTACATGTTCAGCCTCAGTTAAATAAAAACTGTTTCTTTAAAAAAAGTATTTATTAAAACATTTAAAAAATATCTTTTATGTCCCTTAATAGCTGAAACTCTTCATATGAGCCTTTTGGATTTTTTCTCACATTTATGTTGTTTTCTGTATTAATTCATTTTCTAAGGTTCTCTTTTTTGGTTTTCAGGTAGTTCTGATGGCCCAACACCCTACTGAATAAATGTAGGAAATTGATATATTAAACAGTTTGTTTATTTAACAGATTTTAATATTATTTATTTTTAAAAAAAGTTATCCAAATAAATGTGGAAGTAATGTTTCACTCCAAAGCTTGAATGGAAGGACAGTAGAAGGCGGCCCCCTTAATTTGAAAAAAGGCAGAAACAATGCAGTAATTTAATCATGTGAATAATTTATTCTGAATAAATATAAAAGCAAGTTCTGTTTTTAAGTCAGAAATCAGTGAAATAAGTCTCAAAATTATTTTAGTTTCTAAATTTCTTTACGTTAAAAAAACTCCAACCAAACAAACCTAAACCAAAAAAGTCTATAGTGTTTTAAGAAAGGTTGATAACCTCTTGATGAATTCCTTGAGGTTGAGAAATATCCTCTGTGAAAAGCCTGCATGTGTGGAGAGGAAGTGAAAATCAGGCTATTATACAATGTTTATGCAACATACCTTTTCTGGCTCATATGTCCATTACTTTAACTGGAAGACAGAACTTAGCTTTCCAAGCAAACATATCTAGAGTGTTTTTTTTGTCTTCTTTGCCCTTTTTTTTTTTCCTGGAAAAATGTCTGATTTGAGGTTGATAAGTTTTAAGACCTTTCCAATACTATAAAAGGGAAAGTAGCAGAGACACTTGAAATTTCCATGGCAAGCAAAGGCCTAAAAGGGAGACACTGAGAGTGAGCTGGAACACCCTGAAGAAATGGATATCTTCACATTAATGCTGGTTGCCCATGAGCCAGAACAAAAATGGAAACTACTCAAATAAAGTCCATATGGTAGAAAAGCCTCTGTGCTATTACTGATAGCCAAAAATACCTGTCTTTCCCTTCTCTGGTCTGAAGACAAGGTTTTTGTTATTGATGTGACAAACCAACAGACTTGCAACCTGTCAAGAGACCCTTAAACATGATATGAGTTCTCAGGTTCCAGATAATAAGAGCTGCATACGCTAGTCACAAAAATGGGGAAAAAGAAGTTATAACAGCTCAGTGGATGAAATGGAGATTTCTAGATTAGGGTGAGATTAATCACTCTCTAGACTCTATTTCCACTATTGGCTAGATCTCCACTGACTAAAAGGAGATACATGAAATATCTTGAGATACAAGAAAACAATACGTGATAACCCCTGATCTCATAAGTTTTATAAACTTTGAATTTAATGTTAGGTTATAAGATACCAGATTGGTTTCTTATCTTCTGCTTCCAAAATTATGTTTTTGGGCTTTTTTTTATAAACACTTCTTTAGAAGGTCACTCTGCTATTATAAAATTAAGTCTAGTTTCTTGTTTGTGACCTGTGGTTGTATATAAAAATAAAGGACATAGCATTATGTTCCCCAAGATGGATGGTGGAAGTATAATTCCTATACTGTGAAGTAGGACACATCAAACAATCAAACTGCCAACATTTCTCCTTTGTTCTCATCTTTAAAAAAGAAAAAGGAAGGTATGACACCTAGGTACGTGTATTTTTCCTTGTGATTATTTCATACCCACAGACAAATGTCATGCTTTTGCTGTTAATGCACATACAAATGTCCCATGACAGGACAAACGGATAAACCCTTCAGGAAAGGGCAAGAGAGTGAGGAAGTCCCTCAGGAACTTTGAGAATCACAGGTAAGCCAATATAAGGAAGTTTTATATATATATGTATATATAAAAAAAAAATAACTGGAGTTTTTGATTTTTTTACCAGCATCAATTTTAGTAGACTAAAGAGAAGCACATGTGTAAGGAACAATTAAAATGATGCATTGATATGTTATAGGAAGCCATGTAAGAGTTATGGTCCCAATGAAGAGTGTTATATTGGCCTCTAAAGATTATTGTGGGTCATTGGTTAATAATAATTCTGTATTTGACAGGAAAGTCAGTTAATTAAATTTTCAGTCTTTGTGCGAGGTGGATCTTTGTCCCTGTAAAACTGGAATGTATATATTTTCTTTCTCATTAACTCAGTTGAAAAAATAGGTAACAAGTGATTACTTTCATTCCTCCCCTCCATGTACACTTTGTGTACAAAGACACACCCCCTTGCACATGTGCACATTATCTATACATTTTTGCGTTGAGAGCAAATCTGGACCACACCTGTTTTCAAAACATTTTTAAATTTATTTTTAAAATCTAAAAAGTTAATTTGAGAATGTAACTTCAGTTCTCATTTAATCTATTATTTTGTTTACTACCATGGATTGTTTCAAAGTACATCCATCCATAAGAGATTCTAAACAACTGTTCATTCAGACATAATGGTAATGTTTCATGTGTTCCCATGGCTGTTTCTGTATTGTACTCCACTCTTCTGAATAATTTTGGAAAAAAAAAAAATCTTACTAGACATTTGGTCAGATTTGATAAAAAAGAAGTCTTGGTAGAAGAAACAGAAAATGGAAAATTACTTCTGCAGAAGTAACCTAGCCACAAGGGAAGACAGTGGTGCAGCTGCCTGTTGTTGCTATAACCAAAGAGAATTATAAATTGATCAAGCTTTTAGATGTATTCAGGTAAAGGCCACTGCTAATTCTGTAATAATTTCTTTTCAGTTTTAATGTTCTGCTGTGACATGCGGTGTTAATTATTTCTTGAAGTGTGAAGTTTTACCGAGAATAAGGTTTATGTAGACCAGAAAAATAAGCACCTGCTGCTCCTATCAAATCCTGCAGTTATGTGTCAATTGTTTCTGCAAATCCATTACATATACAACTGAAAGCACAACTGGCAGAATAAAATAGCAGACTTAAAAGAGAAACAAAGGTACCATTTTGGCAGTGCTACAGCATTCATTTATTTCCCATTTATCATCACGTATCTTGACTCCAAGTGTTTGGCAAAAGAAATAACCTAAATTGAGTCATAATTAAAAATCCTATTCCTACATACGTAGAGGAATACATGCAGCATTCCTCTTCCTCTTCTCCATCATCATCATCATCAGCAGCAACAGTAGCTTTTGCACTTTATGAATTCCTTATAGCATCACATAATAAACTGCATTATATCTGCTTTTATTAACTCTCTCACCAGTGTCAAAAGTGTACTTTCTTTCCAAACTGCTTGGACAACGTGGTGAATGGACACATTAAGTCTGACAAAAATCTGTGGTAGTTTTATACTATAGACAAAATGTCCCAGTTCAGAAGGATGAGATCATCAACATTACAAAAGTAAATGTGATAAAATGGATTCATATATTTTCCCTAGAGTGTTTATTTCAGCATGGCTGGCCTACAATGAATGAGATATTACTATTTACTTATATAATTTTATATGTTTCCACTGTAGAGCAGTTTAGACCTATACTTTAAACAACAGATGAAAATGTGGAATATCTACTGCAAAGTTTACAACCTGATATTGTGTGTGCACTTAGTATACTGAGCACAAGCTGAATAACATTTTGTGAATTGCTGATTATGTTACATAGGAAGGGATTTTATCAAAAATACTCTAACATCTGAGCTAAGGTTTACCATGTGTGTTTACACTGTTTACATCTTACTGTAACACCTTTTTTCTTTCCTTTGCTTTCCTTACTTTTTTGAATGAATGTGCTATCTGGATGTATCTGCCATTTGACATCATACCCTTGTGTGTCATATTTCTTGTGTACTACCAACACGGAGGGTCTTCTGAACTCTGATCTTCCCTTGGCTTAGTTCTCTTTCAATTTTTCTCCTTTTTATTAAGCGGATCTCCTTTTTATTAAGAGAATCACAGTATTTTTTTTAAGATCCTCCTTACTCATCCTGCATTTTCTGCAGCTGTTTCATGGGCCACTGTCTTTGAACCTGTTATCCGTGTTTCACATCATCTCAGGTTAGTATCTCCACACAAGAACTATCTATGAGATAAACTAGTGGCTGAATTGTGTCCAAAAAACCCCACCATGGCTGCTTTCTGGCATTATCTTATATAAATTTTCTGTCAGCAGAAGCTCAGCTTGACTAAAATCTCTCTTAATCTCTCCCACTCGAATCGTTCCTTCCTAATTTTCTCAACTGTGATGCAATCTTTCTGCTGACATTTAAAACTCTCCTTTGTCTCAGTGAGCTTTCTGGGTTTTCATGACTGTGATATGTTTTATTGCATCTGCTATAATATGTCTCATTCCTTTCATAGCCAGATTCTTTCTACTGTAAGACTCTGATGGTACAGCTGTCCTTTCTCTGGACCCAGCAATGACTTATTCCCCTTGTCATAGAATCATAGAATAGTTTGAATAGTCACCCCATCCCTCTGACCTGGGTGTGTCATCCCACAGCTTGCCATGGGTAAGACTGATATTATCCCCTTCCCCCTTCGAGTCTAGTTTAAAGCCGCAATAAGCCCCACTAGCTTGCAAGCAAATACCCTCTTCCCCTTTTGAGAAAAGTGAATCCCATCTGATGCCAGCAATCCACATGCTGTGTCGGCCATCCCATTATCAAAAACCACAAAGTTGTGGCATTGGCACCAGTCGCAGAGCAATGCATTAATAGACTGGGCCCGTCTGTTTCTTCCTATGTCGCTGCCCACAACTGGAAGGAGAAAGGAAAAAATGACCTGTGCTCCAGATTCCCTTACCAACCATCCCAAGGCCCTGAAGTCTCTTTTGATCACTCTTGGATTATGAGTTACAGCTTTGTCTCCACCCACATGGCAGTGCAGTAGTGGGTAATAGTCTGAGGGCTGCACAAGGCTAAGAAGTTTCCTACTGATGTCCTTAACCCAGGCCCCAGAGAGGCAGCGGACTTCCCTAAAAGAAGGGTCTGTCTGGCATATTGGATCTTCAGTTCCCCTCAGAAGGGGGTCGCCTACAAGTATAACCCATCTCTTCCACCTCGTCATGATGCAAGGGGTAGGCCTTTCTGGTCTTGGCAGCACCTCTGGTGTATCTGGACCATCGTCCACTTCATCCATGGACTGCTCTTCCACATCCAGAGCCGCATATCTGAGGCACCTGGCAAGGCGATGGGGACAAGGAGGGAGTTCACCTACCATCCAAACTTCTCAGCTTGTTTCTCATGTTCAGAACAGAGATTGGCACTCCAGGTTGGATAAGAAGTAGAACAAGGATTTTCTACTAAAGAACAGATTTTATTGGCAGAAACACAAGCAACTATGAATTTGAATGTGAGATTTGAACACCTAGCAATTATCCAGCTGATTATTGTGTTTGGCTGCATGTGACTTGGTCAGATAGGCAATTCAATGTTGAGCAACTGGGAAAAAGTGTATTTCAGGGTTTGTATACTAAAAAAATATGTGGTGGTCACTAAACAGAGGCAGTCCAAACTTCAGTCCCAGTCCAAACTTCAGTCCCTGACTATCAGCTGAGTTTCCACTAGCCTTTTAGTTTCTGTTACTGCTGATCTTGAGGTCTACATAGTGGCCTGGCCTAACAGGAGAAACATTCTAGAGAGAAGTTCTCTGAACAAAAGGGGTTGGTGTTTTGTCTTTTTTTTAATCCCCAGAGAAAATTCCAAATTAAACCTCCTTTAGAAGAACATATTCCAGCCATTTTCCTCTTCTGTTCATTAAAAAGTAAGAATAACTCTTATCCATGCTCCAGTGTGTTGCTATCATGTTGGACTTCAAACATGGTTCCAATTATAAGATTAATTATTTTCTTTTCTATTAATCTTTAAAACTCTTCTGTGATTAATTCTACCAACTCCAAAAACAAAACAAAACAGCAGAACCGTTAGGTCATTGAAGTGAGATTTGTCTCATTTAACTGTAAACATGTACAATGAGGACAAGTATACGGAGTTATAATGGCACTGTATTTGTCAACAGAAAAATATAGACACTTTTAGGCATGATTCATCTGAATTACTTTATTCACCTACTTTATATTCAATAAATTGTACTATGGACAGTGAAGGCAGCCTACAGTACTGTCTCAAACAAAGGGATCCTTTGCAAATATCTATAATAGGCCAAATGAATTCCAGCCTTGATGCCCAGTACTAAAATCAGAGGATATCATGTTAGCCCTTGTTCTCCTGGATGCCTTTAAGCTATTTGTTATCATTTGTTACCTTTGAATTATGAATTATTAGCTTGTTTCCTATGGTTATGGTGCATTGCACCATGGGTCCTGCTTCCCAACTTGGGCTAATTGTAATACTATGATAACATTGTGCACTGTGGCACAATAATCGGTAAGCAGACAACAGGTTGAAGAGAATTTAAGATTTGTAGAAGGTTTTTCTCAGGCTTTCCATGTCTTGAGGAAAAGACAAAGAGCAGTGGTTCTTATATTTGTAGAGTTTGAGCACTTAACTTCCAGTATTTCAGGTTCCCTGATAGAAGGCTTGCCCCAAGATTGTTCTAATTCACTCATGGAGGCTGTGCATGTGCAGTTTAATTGTTGGGAGCATTCTAAATTCATAGGTCGCATTTGTCAAATTCTCTTGCTCTGTGTTTACTATGGAACCTGTTACAACTCTTTAGTGTTGGACATGAGCATGAGCTTGTATGAGAACTATGTCATGCTAAACCACAGTAGTCCTTTTACAAATGGAGCTCCAGAATCATTATAAGTGGACAATACTTTTATGTTGAGATTACTTTCTGCTGAATAACTTATACTGATTCTGAAGTTAATTCTCAGATAAACTAGCCAATTTTTCAGGAGTTCTTTGTGTTTGGAATATCATGGTGGATAAAAACCCCATAATTTTTAAAGATCTCCTTCTTTTAACTCTTTTTTTTTCAGATTTACTAATGTGTCTGTTAGCGTACTGACATCATTAGCACAAGTAATGCAAAGTTAGCTGTTCGGCTGAGCGAGCAATGCATCTGTCTTAGGACAGAAATATTTTGCCTTGAAACAGCAGTCAGATTATGTGACTAAGATTCCTGGGTGTCAAATGGTATGACCTCTTGTACATACCTGTCTAAAGGCTCTGACATATTTTTGAAGCAAGTCTACAAGATAATAGATTATAGAAATTATAGAAAGAATTTTTTTTATTTATCAAAACTTGGATAGAAACCATCATACCATGTTTTAGTCTAGTACTCTGGACTAATACTAGAGTATGAGTCATTATTCTTGAAAAGAGTTTTCTTATGTGTCTATTAATGCAGTTAAAATTAAGAGCCAACATTATGGCAAAAAGCATGCAGTTATTAAGATGTTGGTATCCAATGTAACTGAACATGAAATTTTATCTAAAATAAGGTTCTTGCTTTATTCAGCGGAAAAATGTTTGTGTGTCTAGATTCATGTTTACCTACTCTGGAAAACTTGGACTAAATGTTTCAGTAGAACTAGGAGATGTCATTTCAATTAATCATATAAATGTTTTCTTCTTTGATAATCATGAGGTTGACTGAAATTAAATAATGATAGGAATGGATTTTCTGAAATGATTTTGTATGTTTTCAATCATACTACAATCAGCTCCATCTGTGACTCATACTGCACACAGGATTCTCTCAGTCCCCCCCTCCCCAAACACACACAAGTTGTCTTCACTCGCAATTCAGTTTTCTAACAGACTGATGATCTTTATTTGGAGTCAAAGAAATTGGGCAAGGGCTTTTTTTCCTGGGAGCATTAAACTGCGTTTAATTAGTATTTGCCACAGTCATTAATGAGTTTTCACCATACAGTGACTCATGACCAAAAAAAAAAAAAAAAAGAAAAGAAAAAAGGCTAAAATAGTCCAAGGTAAAACAAACCTAGTATTGCATGAGAGATGTTGAAAGCTTCCTGTCACAGAAAAACATCACAGAACTTTTAACCCAAGTCATTTAATAAAGTTGTAGCAATAAAAAACATAACTAAAGCAAAAAAATTACTTGACATACTGCTTCAGGCTATAACTGTCCCTTCAGTATTGTAGAGGATATGCTTTTCTGTATCTATTACATTTATTAAGATAAAAATACTCATAAGGGTACTAAAAAATTACTTTCTTTTGGGTTGATATTTAATTACTTCGCTCAATATTTATTCAACTCTAGCTCAAAACACCTGTAATTACTACCATTACCTTGAACAGGTTACCTGTACCTATGAGATGGCAGGACCCAGCTCCTCATGGGGTCCATGTGAGATCCAGTCTTTTGTTCCATGTTGTTCCATGTTGTCAGTACAGCCCTGGAGAAGCACTCCAGTGTGTCAGTTTAGGAAGTGTTTCCATGATACATATTGTTCAGCAGCAATACTGGGACTGGATTGGGGAACTAATCCACCATTAGAAGAATGCTGCAAAACTTTTTGCCTGTTTTCCATCCAGATAAGCCCCACAGGGGTGAGGTTGCACACCCAGCCCTGAGCTCTGCTTCCCCAGTTGCACAAAATGGTACCATGTGTGTCAAAACAAATGGCAGGAACCCAAAACCCATGGAGGACTTTTTATTATGAAAGCCTGACATTTTTTATATTTAACTTTTTAAAATTTAATGGTACTGGTTGTAGTAGGATCTTTAATTAGGTGTTGAAATTATGGAGGAAATTATTAAATAGGAGCAACGCCTCATACCTTAAGTATAAAAAGTCCTATTGTATTTTAAGTAACTTGGTGAACTGGGAAATATATGCATAATTTCCTGACACAGCTGGTGAGTGAGCC
>NW_010538467.1:0-8397 GCF_000687285.1 Phaethon lepturus
TTTCCAACCTTAATGATTCTGTGATATTTCAGAGGATGGCAAAAAAAGTTCACTAGTATACCAGACTGCATAACACCTCCCCTTTTTCTTTCTCCCAAGTTCAAGAGGACTCCTTTGAATATTGCAGGTTCGTTTGAGATTGTGCTGAAAACATCATTCAAAAAAACAGATCTTCAAAACAGAGCTCGTAGATTTGCCTGTTCTAGAAGTGATTAAGGAAACATTTAGAAATCCCTTTTTTCCTACAGGTGCTATTCCTACAGAATCAAGAAGGCAGCTTTTGCATTTTCTGATATCCATAAGTCAGAGAGATGCTAAGATTCCCACACATTAAACTGTGAACTGGGTTTTGTGTGTGTAAGTGAATTATTTTCTGGCAGGGCTGACTTTTCCCCTTGAAGGGAAAGTGTCCTCAAGACACACCTCTACTCATTCTGGGCTAACCTGACAGACCCTTTCACATCACACCTTTCTGCTTGTGTAACTCTGTCCAGACTGTATCTTAGAAAGAAAGAGAGGGGAAAAAAACCAAAACACTAAAACCCAGAAATTATTTATTTAAAAACCTGGCCTTTATCTCTGAACAGCTGAAGCGAGGAAGAACAGAGTCTTGGTTCCAGCAGCAGCCAAAGCAGTTTGCTGTCTGTTCATTGAAAGTACGCTACGCTGAAATGGCTGAAGTTTTTTCACCCTTGTTCACAGCTCATGGAAAAAGACCTCTCTGAATCATGATATAATCTGCACATTGATCTTGGAGAACTTTAACCACATGCCATTCTCCAGTCAGGAAGGATTATGAAATTATAATTCCGCTCTCAGAATTAGATTAATTGAATTTGACGACTAAGGTTCTTTGTCCTCTGGAATATGGGGCAAATCCTCTGGATTAATATGTATGTCCCCAAAGCCTACAGATAGTAACAGTAACACCTTTCAATAACTAGAAATTGTGACTGGTGTACAAAGAAATTTTAAAGATTTTGTTTGTTTGTTTTCTTGAGGAAGTGCCTCACAGTGTAGAAATATTTTTGCAATGAGAATTTTTTGCAATGAGAATTTTTTGCAATGAGAATTTTTTGCAATTTGAGAATTTGCGGTCTCACAAGAAGTGTGAGAGCCCAGAACTATTTGGGATCTTAGCCAGCTGTGCAACTTGCCTTGTCTCCACAGGAATGGGCCTGGGTCTTGTTCTGGATTCATACATTATCTTATATTGACACACAAGGAAAAAAAACAATAGCTCTTCACTCAGACTGGGGAGTCAAAACCTAGCCTGATAAATTTAACCTCATATAGCTGCAGAAACTGCTGTTAACCTGTTCCGGCAGAATAGGCAGATTGACCATTGATAAATGCTTTTCCAAGATGAATTCAGTTCTTTCTCACACTGACCACAAAAGCATCTGATCCAATTTTTCACTACTTCCGTTCTTTTAATGCATCCCATAAACCTTTTGTTTTCTTTTTTTGCACCAGGATTATCCATAAAGATGGGTTCACCTACCAGGAACGCATGGAGTTCAGACCTGTGATTTACAGCAACGCAGTGCAGTCTATTCTCTCTATTGTGAAAGCGATGACTAAGTTAGGAATCAGTTATGAAAATCCCGCTAGACTTGTGAGTATGATGTCCTTTTAGGCAGGAGAATACAATTTTTTTGTAATATAATAGTAGAGATTATTAGAAAAAAGAGAGTTCAGGATTTGCTTTATGATAGTGGAAACTAAGTACTGCTTGAGTTATATATGTGACAAGATATCCTTAACTACTTTCATTTTCTCAAGACTGATGCCTGAGATCTAACCTTTGCATAAACTGCCGTATTTTTTGTTACAAAAGAAATGTCCAACTTGAACAGACATAAGAAAGAAAAAAAAGAACCTTTTCTTAGCTGCTTAGTCACTTATTTATTGCTATTGCAAAATGTAATAAATATTTCCCTTTTATGAACAAACCTTGGGGCTCAGCCATGTAAGGAAGGGTCATCTGGACTCGCTGGGAATATTTCAGTTTGCATTGCTCCTGGAGCAGACGTCCCCATTGCACAGATGTAGCATTGGCACCACAGAGAAGTGGAATCTGACCTTCCTGACACAAGTTAGCCACCCAATCCACAAGCACATAGAGGAAAAGCCACAGTAAGAAGACCTGCTGTCTTCTGGCAATCACACTGAATTTTCATGGACAGAAGTAAAGGAAAAACACATACTTTTCTTCTCAGTGCAATTATTTAGTTTATTGCCTGTAATTCAGACTTTGCCGAGAATTTCTCAAAGGCCTGCCAGAATATCAGCGGATTCCAGTTTTGGCAAATTCTGCATATTCCCTAGAGGTTTATCTAAGAGGGAATTACATTTTCTTATCTGAAAGAGCTTTTCTTGTTTCTGAAGTCTACATTTCATTACAATGACATGTGGTACTTTGACCTAAAAACTGATAAATGCTTCAGAGGTTACTAAAGCTCATACAGTCACTTGACAGAATAGGAACTAAATGTTTTCTTCCCATATTCTTTTAAAGGCCCATGAATGTAAGTCATTCAGACAAATGTGATGGTGCCCAAAAGCAGCACACACAAAACAGGCGCATGTGAGCCTGCTGCAACTTTGCCCATCACCTCAATTGTGATAGACACATATACTGCATAAGGACCCATCTACCAGCCTACCTGGCCTAAGACAGCTGAACC
The DNA here is from genome assembly GCF_000687285.1 of Phaethon lepturus. Lineage (NCBI taxonomy): Eukaryota > Metazoa > Chordata > Aves > Phaethontiformes > Phaethontidae > Phaethon > Phaethon lepturus. Next base: position 2,691 of record NW_010538467.1, read on the forward strand.
TTGCAGCACATAGCCACAGGTCCTGGCTCCTCCTCTAATATCCACTACGTGGTTCAGACTACGTTTGCCAGCGCTAATTGAGATATGTTCTGCCTGTGCCCCAGTACTCCAGCCTCTTTTCTCAGCCCTGCCAAACTTTCTGAGAGGTGTATACATGTTCACTCATCATCTATCATCTATGCCAGTTTCACAGACATTATTTTCATGGGATTTTACACCCTTGGGAACTGGGAATTTAATTTTTTTGTTGTTGTTAAATAGCCCAGTTCATTTCTGGGCTATGCAGAAATGCAGAAAACACAGCTTTTGTAAGTTTATAATTTATAGCACACTGTCATCGGCAGAATAGGCCTCTAAGAACACAGTTGAACACACCTGTATAAAATATTTGCAGTGCCTGCCCGCCTTTCCCCCAGAACCACGTAAGAGCAAACTGGATATAAGTTTTAACGAAAATAGTAATTTTGGTCACATTTATTTGAATTGCATCTTTCTTCCAAAAACAAACTTAGCTTACATTTCCTGTAAAATCATAAGTCATTTATAAGCTTGAATTGTTTTGATATAAGCTTTGATTTCAGCTGGACTTTGTTCTTGGTGTGTTCTGGTCCAGATTTAGCTGCTTAAAGTCATCTAGCCCAAAGACTAGGCTTATCTTGGGCCTGAAAGCAATGGGTTTATCCATGTTCCAGGACTGCCTGCAAATACCTCTTAGTGGTCCTGAAAGTGCCTCAGCATGTAATTTTGAACATCTGTTCTGGGGAGAGAGGTATTTTTTCCTTCCTAAAGCACCATTGCAATCTATTTTTAATATGAAAATCATCTGAAGTCTGTCTAAATGCCATAGAGAAACAAAACATTATATAAATCAGGGTTATGATAAACTCGATCTGCCACTATCTTCCTTTTTTATGTAAGCATCAAAATCCACAGCTGCCACCTTTTGCGTAATAATCAGTGAACCTTTACTGTACACCTGGAGGCTCTGAGCTCAAGGCTTCTCATTGTAGGCTATTCAACCAACAAATCCAACACTGTAGGAGGTTATCTATAATCATTAAATGATACGTGATACCCTGAAGGAGAGAATATTCCAATTCTTATCTTGAAGCTGAACAAGTGTGCACCCCGGAGAACCACCCTGGAGACAAACAAGCACACACAAGAAGGCGTGACTCAGTTCTGCTGATCCCAGCACTAAGCGAGAGGGTGGGGGTGTAAATGGAGCCGGTGTTGTTTCATGTAGAAGGGCAATTATATGGCTGTCCTTCTTCCTCCTTCAAATGAAGGCAATTATCTAGTGGCTATTTCCTCCCTTTTTTTTTTCTTTTTCTCCATGCTAATTCAATTTCTCCAATATTTCAGAAAACCTGCAGTGTTCTATTTTTGATCAGTCTCTAACTTTTACAAAGTTCCCATAAACTGCAATTTTTATTGAAACATAAAGGTATAGTACATTCCTAAAATAGATTTGTTACAAATTATTGTGAAGATGTTTTCTATTTTGGAATAAAACATACTCCCTGCCAAAACACTGTCTGTCAGAATCCATTTATACTTTTTCAACTATTGACTGCAAGTCACTTCAGTTGTCTACTTATACAGCTAGGAAGGAATTATATTCTATAATTATCCACTGTGTATCAAATGACCTTATTTTAATCATGCCTTTTGTTTACAGTACATTCCTAAGCTGTTAAGCACTGAAAATATTTTAATATATTTTAATGTAATAGATTATTTGAAGTCTTTTTTAAATGACTGTAAAAGAAAGAAATTACAGATTACAGAATAACGCATTTAAAATATTTGGGATTTTATTCAGTTACAGGTTTCTTCTCACCCAAATTATAAAAAACCTAACATATTGGAAATACATTGACTAGTTATATTCCCTTTGCCACATTTCTCACTGTGGCCTAAAGCCAGAAATTTTTTCTTCCAAATACATTCAAAAATATATTTAGCTATATATTTCTGCTTTATTGTAGTTATAATATGTTTAAGCTTTAAATACCCTTTTTAATTTAGTTTTTTGATACCCCACTACTATCTCTTACCATAAAAGCCTTCCTTCCAAGTTGGACCTTTTGTGAACACCTACAGTAAGATGAAACTGAGCCCTTGTATGAACAAAAAAACCAAAAACAATAAAAAGAGGAAAAATCTGTGTATCATGATTTAAGTCTAACCTTGGCACTAACTAAAGGGAAGTGAGCTTGTAAAAGGATGCTTACAATCACAGTCGAGTATAGCCACCCGGAAAAATCGGTGAAAATGAGAAATTTTGCCCCTGCAACTCGTTGTACACCAACCGTGTTTTCAAGGAGGTGGAGGGGCACAGTGCACTTGCACAATATTTACTGAAATCTCTCTTCAGGAAGATGAAAGGAAGCTGTGTGCCATAGCAACAACTCTGGAGGATGGCAACATATCTTCTGAATTGGTTGAACTCATCAAACAACTGTGGAGCGACGGCGGGACTCAGGCCTGCTTCGCGAGGGCGGCGGAGTACCAGCTCAGCGACTCGGCAGCCTAGTAGGTGACACCAGTTGCAGGTGCTGAATGCTGGCTACTACTGGAACGGACGGCGTCAGAAGGCTTGCGACAAGAACCCTTCCTCATGTGCAGAATAGCCTACGAAATTTCTTGCTCATTAACCTGAAAAAGGAGGATTTTTGCTAATGCTTATAATATATTAGAAATGTTTAACTGAAGAAAATATGTGAAAAGAAGGAAAAATTTGTTTCTGTGAGATTGCTTAAACTGTAAAAAAAAATCATTATTCTCTCTCTAAGTAATTCTAAGATTGACAAAATGAGGCAAAAGCTGAATTGAAACAGCTTGTGTTTTACCTAGAGTTGTACTTTGAATGTATAAATTTCAAATTGCTAAACGCAAGTCTGGAGAAAACTACAAAAAGTTTCCTCTAAACCGATCTGTCTGTATATGGACGGGTGTTCCCTGGGACGTTACCATCTCAGCATCCAGCTGGTCTTGGCCAGTGGTGCTTGCAACCACTCTCCAACCTGATGGTCTCGGTTCCCTTTCCGCATCCTGGGACGTGGCAGGCATGTAAGCAAGGGACTAGGGCTGCTCAGCTCCGACTCCATGAAAGATCAGCATTCAGCGGGGGTACATCTCCTAGTTTAGATACAGTCAGTACGCTTAGACTTTCCAGGAGTCCCTGGTTTGGTTGCTTTTACAGCTGTTCTTGCAGGCTAAAGTGGTCCTGCTCTGCTGTCTTCTTCCTGAGATCATACAAGACCCAGAAGGGAGGTGTCACCTGGGTTGGAGTTTTCCTGGCGTGCGTAAGTCTGACTCCAGACCTGGGGCAGAGTGTTGTTCCAGCTGAGGTCCATCTTCCAAGATCTGCAGCTGGAGGCTTCTCTGCTCCTGCAGCTCCTCCTACAGGCTGAGGGCACCTGCAAAGGGAAACCTCACAAGGTGTTGGGTGTCCCTTCTACTCAGCAGCGAAAGGCATCATCCGAGCCTGGGCCAGGAGCCAGGCAAACTGAAGGCAGTAACAGCTCACTAATCGTACATGGTAGAAGGGATATACATTAAAATATTAAAAATTCTTCATCTCCTTATATCTTAAGAACAAGAATGAAGAGCTTTCTACAAGATACCTAAAGAAGAAAATATTGCCTGTGTTGATTTGTGATTGGCAGTATTTTACTGCAGCCCTGTATTTCTATAGGAACAGTACAAACCAATCTTTTGTTTCCTAACACATCTTTTCTGACAGGCCACACTGTAGTTCCCAGCGCTAAAAGCCCATAACAAGTCAGTCATCATAATTTAAAAGGAAAAACACTTATTGGAATTAAAAAAAAAAGAACCAAAAAAAATCCCAAACCAAAACAAAAAAACCCCACAATCCTAATGCAAAAAAAAAAAAAAAAATTATGTGTTCACCAGCTAACATTCTAGTGTGTACAGTATGCCTGGCAGATTAGGTTTTGTTGCCTAAAAATAAGATAGGATATTCTAAAGTAATTCCCTCTCAGTGTTATGGGCTGTGTCATGTTTTAATGTGTAATAGTTTTCAGTATTTAAGGGAGCTAGTATAGACAGTAAAGGAGCAAGTGATTATTATTTATTGCCAGAGATACATTAAAAACAAGAGTGATGTTTTTCATCTGTTTGAACACTTCTGAAAATTCTCAGTCTTCATCTTTCAGTACCTGATGCTTCTGAATATCTAGCCTTTGGCTCTGAACCATTAATCAACTTAATTTTTGCCCTTGCTGCTGGGCTTCTAATGATCAGTTCAAAACCAGCTAGTCAATTAACCATCTAATGCTACATTTCAATTTCTTTTAAAACCAAAACCTTTTTTCTCAGCTCCTGTGAATCAGCTCCTACACAGACTATTGATTTATACTGTGTAAATTCTGACTTTCTGATGTTATCTTCTCTGAGTCGTTCCATTATTGATTCATGCTAATGAAGTCTGATCACTGCCTTTCCTCTGTGTGTTTTCATTTAAAAAAAGATAGATCTTCTGAATAATGGAAATTCAAATCTGCCTGGAAGTTCTTCCTTAGATTGACCTGAAATTAATCCTGTTTTAAGATAGAGTGATAAGTAAGGAAGGGGCAAAATCAGGATTATAAATCATGACCTAAAATGTCATTGTAAAAGATGATAATATAATGGCACATGGTGCTTCTTGCTGGCAGGGTCATTTGCCTCTCAGGGTAGGATTCATGTCACCTAATTCAAGCCAGGGAAAGATCAGGCATTTAGACCAACCTACTGGTTTGTGTACGGGTTTTGTGTTTTGCTAGTGGAGAGCCAGCCTTGAGAGTGGCCCATTGGAAACTGCCTGCAGCCCTAGGAAGAATCTGAAGATGCCTCTCTTGCTCAATGAACTAGATAATTAACTTGGTTTATTTTATCATGCAATTAAAATTGGCTGTGTTGAATTGAATTTAGGTATTTGTGATTAAGGACTATCAGATCTTTATAATGAATTTTATATACAATTTTTTATTTTAGTGCTTACATGCTTTGTAAGTTGCAAAATGTCTTTGGTTTCTGCCTCCCACAGAGGTGAGCTGACATGAGTCTGCCTCAGTCTTTACTCAGAGAACCAGAGCTATATTGCAATTTTTTCTTTAAATAGACTGTTTCCTGGACTGAAATAATGTGCAAACATTGAATTACTCAGATCAACTGAGTAAGCAAGCACTCTTTGCTGAATGGATTCAGTCTATTCAAATTAAAATGTGAAAATCCCATTTCCAAGCATTACTTATAAATCTCCACATAGAAAACTCTAACTTTTTTTTTAGTTTTTATTTTCTTTTAATTTATTCCTTACAGTTGTATTAAATATTTCAGACAATGATGATGAGCTGTGAGATTTGTTTTGGTAGTTTTTTGGTCAAATTGAAGAGCAGAACGTCACATTGGGCAGACTTTGAGTTAGAGAAGGAGAAAAAAAAAAGCATGAAATGTAATAAACATTAGAGAGATGTGTTTTGTTTGTCAGAGCCAAGAGGCTAAAAATTGAAAGGTGCCAACTGGGACACTGAAGGCTTGAAAATGCTTCAACTATTGTATACAGTTTCTTGCTTTTGGCTTTGTTCATTATTTGAATATTAGTAGTTAAAAGGTAGGAAGTTACCCATGCATCACCTCTGCTACTCCTTTTGTCCATTCATAACCTCTTTACATAAATTCCTAGACCAGCCAG
>NW_010538467.1:8428-22006 GCF_000687285.1 Phaethon lepturus
GCCCAGCCAGTAGGATTCATAGGCTCTGTCCACCCATTTCAAGAAAGCTGCCTGTGCCTAGAAGAGAGAGGAGAAGGGTTGGTGATAGGACAAGAACAGGCTTCAAAGATCTGGTTCAGATTCTCGTTTCATGTAAATGATATCTCTGTATCCCAGATATAAAATCAGATAATCCACTCTTTTCCAGGGGTGGGGGGGAGAATACTAACCTACAGTTATAAATTTTTATAAATATTTATAAATTTTTATAAATAAATTTTTTATTGTCCCTGAGGAAAATAAGGATTTTCATTAACTGAAATTCTAAGAAAGTTGTTCACTATATACAACTAAACTACACTTCTATAGACAAGGAAAAAAAAAAGAAAGGCCCTGGATTGTGGATTTAGGTTGTATAAAAAACAATACTATTGTATTTAAATGTATAATTTATATAAAATATTTAGAAGTGTCTCAATATGAAGTTATTGTATGTAATGTTCATTTCACCTTTTGAATTCACCAATTACCATTTCTTTTTACTCTCCTTAGTTACCTCAATGATTTGGACAGATTAGCAATGCCAAACTATGTGCCTAGTGAGCAAGATGTTTTGCACTCCCGAGTGAAAACAACTGGGATTATAGAGACTCAGTTTTCGTTCAAGGACTTGAACTTCAGGTACGAAAGCTGTATTTGACAGTTTTCTGTAGTTTTATCTTTAAGTATGTTCTTTTCAAAGGTATTGACCTATTATAATATTGCTATTCCCATTGAGATATCCTTGAATCCACTCTTATTTAATATTTTGAAACAGCCAAAAATCAAGATATTTTAGTACCAGTACTCCAAGTCTAAGCATATAATGGACCACTATTGAGAATCTCAGCATATCAGGTTCTAAAAGGACATTTTTACATATGTAAGTGTCTAAAAAGCATTCTTTGTATCCTGCCATTTGAATAATTGTTTGTGACATTTATGAAATTTGCCTAGCTAAATGTTCTTAACAGCATGCAAAACATTTGATGACTACTAATTTACATGCACTCTCAACCTTTCACTCTCTTCTTTTGAGAATGGAAATAACTACTTTTAACACTGGAATGCATTACAGTTGGCAAAAAAATAATAATTTCTGTCCCATGGGAAATTTCAGTATTAACATGCATGCCTTCATGCTCATTGAAGATGAAAAGCAAAATGTTAGGAAAAAAACTCTCAAAAATAATATGTCTGTGAAATTTGACTGAAAATAATTGACACTTTCAGATACTCAAGGTTTTGTTATGCTTGGTGTACCAATTAAAAATATCTGTTTCCACATGAAAAAACATTTGAATGAATTATGATTGTTTCGGTGTTCCATAATGCTTTTCTCTATGGACTGAATCCCATTTAAATCTTAATTTAAAGGCGGGGGTGGATATTGAGGAATGTAGTCTAGACAAGAAACCGACTGTAGAGATAGACAGATGTACAAAGCATCAGGATTATAATTTTTACATTTTTCATTGGGCTTCTTTTTTTCTCCTCATGTGGCAATTAAACATCCCCCAAACTACCTATGCTACCACACAGATGCTTTGACACAACAGAGATTACATACGCAAAAACAGATTCTGAAGTAGATGTTCAGATGTCTGAAGTAGACACCAGAATTGGTGTCTAGGTCCAACTGATATGCAACACAACTGAGAATTAAGTTACCTGAGTGTTTGTAAACGAGAGGAAGGCTCCTAATGCTACCACAAACACACACAAAAAAAAAAAACAAACCACTGTGCTTAGCCTCTCTGCTATGCCTCACAATAGTGTTATGTGAGTAAATTTATTGGTGGTCTTATACACTTAAGTAATATGAGGTAAAAACACTACAAAACAGTCTGAGGGTTTTGAGCTGCTATAGGGAGGCAGAGCAGCTATAAATCCATCTTAATCAGCCGGCTACTGCTACTTTGCATTGCCAGAGCAATGCAAAACAGCTGGGGAAGCCTGATGACTCTGCACTTAGTTTGATAAGTACTGTAGAAATACCCATAAAGCGAGGAACATTTCCACATTCAGAGTGAGTTTTGGTTGATGTACTTAAATGAGGCTTGGGGTCACAAGCCACACACAGATAAAAAGAAAACATGTACAGATGCTTCATTCACTAAATATTTGTCCCTCTTCTGAACTGAATGAGGCAGAAAATGTTTTGGATCTGTGCAGTTAAAGTCTAAATCCCAGTACTGCTCCAGAGAACTGAATTACATTTGCACAGACGTCTCTTGTTATTTGATATCTTCTTAGTGGTTACTTTGCTGGTTCAGTGTAATTTAGCTTTCTAGTGCTCTTCAATTTATTTCACTAATGTTGACTTTGAGTTCCAGAGCTCAGAACATACTAAAATATTTTTAAAGGAGACCTGGTCTCCACAGGTCCTCTCCTGCTGTAGTTTCCATTGATGTGCTAGGAAAAGTCTGACTGAAATCAGGCAAGCTTTATTTTAGTTTTCAGGTCCCACTATATATCTACCATTAGGACAAATGAATGTAGAGCTAGTCCCATATCTGTGGCTAGGTTTTCCAAGAATAATGTTGGAAAAATATAGAGCTTTCAAGACTAACTTTGTCTGTCTTGTCAAAAGAAAAAGACAATCTCAGAAATACATTCTATACCACTCACAGAGGGATGTAAGTTTTACATGTACATATGTTAAGTTCTGAGCTGACATGAGAAGAGTTAAGCAACCTAAGGTTAGTACAACAAAAATGGTCCATAAGTATTGCCTCTGGCCTTGATCTTGTCCTATCTGAACCGACTTCTCATGAATATTCATAGGGCCATATGCTAAAAGCTTGCAGGAAGTGAATGCAGATTCATATGATTATGTATGCCGGTGCAACTTTACTGCAGACTCGATTTTGAAGTTCCCCCCCAGCCCCATAACCCTGATTTCAGAGTTACATACCACAAGTCGAGGATGATACGTAACGGCAGGTTACTTTGGTGCACTAATCACAGCCAAAAGTCAAGACGATTTATTCATACTGACCTCACTCTTCAGTAGGCATTCTGAACTCGGTGGAGATATCCTTGGAAGCATGCCATTACTGTTATAAAAATCTTGCTCCACAACAGCTTCCTGATTTCCTAATGATTTACATTTATAGACACCTAATGATCAGACAAAGAGATGAAATGTACTATAAAAAAAAAAAAGAAATTCTCTAATTAGAGAATTAGACTAATTAGAATAACTCCTCAGCTGCAGTAATAGCTAATCACTAGCATTGGGAAGGGTTTCATTTCTTCTAAGCAGGATGAAAAATGATAAAGAATAATCTGTGTTTAAACAGAGGATCAATATACTGCAAAAAATGGTGTTTCAGTAAAAAATTATTACTGCTGTTTATTACTGACATGATTTTTTCCTACTGAATCCCAGTATTTTCATTGCTATAAAAATTGAGCTGTGTTTAATTTTCAAATACTGCAGGAGATACATCCAGAGACTAAGATCTAACGTATTTTCTTGAAGGAAGGGATAATGCAACAGGGGTTAGGTTTTACAGTTTTAAGTTCAAAAACAGGCAGCACAGATAAAAGTCATCATGCACAGAGGGAAACAGAAAAAGTAAGGGCAGAATAAATTTTATTTTTTACATATTTTTTCTCCTTTCTAATGCACTTGAAAAACATTCAAATTTGGCACCTTTTATGTCAGAAAAACAGTGAAAAGAAAGACTTATCCTTTATCACTGAAGAAATGCAAATAGAAGTGGCAATTCTGAAAGCTAGTGCTAACAGAACAGTGGTAGCTTTGATGACAGCTCCATCTCAGTTGGGCCCTAACTAGGTCCTAGCTAAGTATGCTCAGTTGGCTTTGGACCCCATATAGAGTCCATAAAAAGTTCATACGGCTCTACCCAAAGGTAGTAATTTCTAGCAAAGACTGAAGGAAATTAATGCAGAGGAGGACAGCCCTACACTTTCCCTTTTTCATATGAAGGGATTCCTGCTCCCCGTGAACTGCTGCTTAAACAGCAACTAATGAGATTCACAGGGCAGAGAACCCCCACAGGCACATGCTGCAGGTTATACAGATAGCTAAGTGACCATGCCAGGGCAATGAATACATGACTAAATATAGGTCTACACCAGTCAATTAGACATAACCAGTGGGTCACCCCATGACCAACTTCCAATCATATGCCTTATTGATCAACATGTCAGTTCACTACGAGAAAAACTGTGAAGTAACGAATGCAGATTTGAGGGTCTTTTGTCAATATTCCATGTATGAACTCTGTCCTGAATAAATCCTTGCCTGCAGAGCTTAGTGCTACACTGATATCTTACACAGAGCTCCACTTCCTCAACACGGAGTGCCACCTGAAAGTACCAAACGTATTTCCTATATGCAGGTATTTAAGCCATTATGTTTCATTTTTTGCCCACTACAAAGCCATAAGTAACAGATTATCTCCTTGACCTGTTGGGATAGAATAGACCGATATTTGGAAAAGCTAGATATTTGATTGTCATTCATCTCTAGTTGCACTCTACACATTAGCAGCATGACTACATCATTACTAGTTAGTGATTTACATTGTACATATATTGTTTTTCCTGCAAAGGATGTTTGATGTGGGTGGACAGCGATCAGAGAGAAAAAAGTGGATTCATTGCTTTGAGGGAGTAACTTGCATCATATTCTGTGCTGCACTCAGTGCCTATGACATGGTTCTGGTGGAAGATAAAGAAGTGGTGAGTCAGAAGCGATAAACAACCCTTTTTGCTGCTAAGTTTTAATGTACTCTCTGATGGCATATCAGAAATATTCCCGTTCCCTGATAACCGTTTAAAGGCTATTATGCTGTATTGGTTCTTGCCAGTAAAGAACATTACAGCAAAATGACATATGGGGATGAGTTTTGCCAGTCTCTCATGTTCACCTTTTGCATCTCAACAGAACAGAATGCATGAAAGCCTTCAGTTGTTCAACAGCATCTGCAACCACAAGTGCTTTGCAGCCACTTCCATTGTGCTGTTTCTAAACAAAAAAGACCTCTTTCAAGAGAAAATAACAAAAGTTCATCTAAATATCTGCTTTCCTGAGTATAATGGTAAGTTTGGGGTTTTCAGAAGAAAATACATTCAGATGATAGTGTAGGCCGTGCATTAAAGACTGAGACTTTGACTCAAGTCACCTATGTATAACCATTTAAATGCTAAGCATCTTGTCTAAGCATCTAGCCTTTCTCTCAAAAGAATAGTATGGGGCAGACATGGCCAGAATCCAATTCATTTCACCTACTCATGGTGCTTATCCTAGCATGGGATCTTCTTTCTCTGGAGACGCTTATTTCTCTCGACTGGTGGTAGAGGAAGCTAAGAGAACCAGAAGTTTCAGATGGCTGTAGCGTGATGTGATGAACTCAGCTAATATTTCAGTACAAGTCAGTGGCTTATCACTCCTCACACACACCATAACTGACTCCAGGTTTTCTCCTATTTTGAAAAAAAAACATTCACTAAAGGAAGTCTGCCTCTTTCTGTATGTCACAGTAGTGTCTACTGGAAATAGAAAACAGCAACTGTTCCAAGCTGATGCAAGAGAATATATGAAGCTAGGTCAAAAAGTGAAAGAGAAAAAACAAAAGCTGTTGGAATTTTAATATTAACATAGCGTATTAGTGATAGGGAGTGTCCACAATGAAACATACTTAAATAAACATTATTATTAGAAGCTGGGTTCTGTGCACTTCCTGAAAACCTTCAGTCCCTTTCTTAGGACACATCAACACAGCAACCCAAAATTGCTCAGTGCTTCACTAGGATAATCAAACATTATGTGCTAGACCCAGTGGAGCTACGCCATTTTACACAGCCTGAGGCTTCAGACACGATGGGAGCCAGCAAGGGCTCTCAGCAGCAGCCTGCCTCCGGAGGTCTCATCCTGCTCCGGACCTACACTGAGTCTGCAGTGCCAGTGTTCACGCCTGCTGTTGCCCTAAAGGAGTACTACCAAAAGGCAGAAAAGCTTCATGAAGAAATTCTGTGATAAAATATAAGCATCTGATTTTTTCTCTTTTTCCTTCTTTTTTTTCTTTTTGCTTGTTCTTTTCTTTATCTCTTCATTTTTGTACTTCCCACCAATTTTGTCTGTTACCTATCTGATTCCCTTTGAATTTATGCTCCTTCCTTTTTTCTTCTGTTTCTCTCATTTCTACTCTCTCTTTAAGGTTCGTAACTGTTTCACACTGACTTACTCAGGAGCATTTCATTTCAGAAATTGAAGACATTGAAATTTAAATTTAGGTGAACAGTTTAGATACAAACTTTCTACATCTAATGAATGAAGTTAATTCCCTTTAGGGAAAAAAAAAAAGAAAAAAAAGTTATTCTTGAAATGTGTCTTCTCTTTCTTTTATTGTTCTGTCCACTAGGTCTAAATACATTTGAAGATGCTGGAAATTACATCAAGAAACAATTCCTAGACTTGAACATAAGGAAAGAAGATAAAGAGATATATTGTCATCTGACATGTGCCACAGACACCCAGAATGTCAAGTTTGTATTTGATGCAGTCACAGACATAATAATCAAGGAAAATCTGAAAGACTGTGGGCTTTTCTAGCCATTCATTCCTTTTATCATAGCCTGACTTCATCTCTGTCCACTTTCCTATCTTCATCCTGTGTGCTGACTGAAATAAAAAATGCTAGGGAGGAAACAATATCCGTTAGGCTTTCGTTAGCTGTCAGTTAAGCCTTGGGTATAGCCTGAGCATTGCAGAACGATTGTTCCTGCTCCACAGAGATGCCAGGCACTGATAAATCCTACTGGAATCAAAGGGAAATTCCTATTTTAATCAATAAGATTTGAAGATAATCAGCACTTCTCAGGAAACTGGGGACACCTCAGTATCCTGTGTATTCTAATGATGGGGGGAAAAGGATAATATGTAACAGATAAGATAACTGACTTTCATTTATATGTAAAGCCTTAAGAAAACTATAACATTAAACAGTGTCAATAGATAATTTCCATTCACTACTCATGTGTTTTCATGTTACATTCACAGCTAAAAATGACATACCATTAATTCAACAAAGGCAAACACCCTAGACTTAACTGGTGTATGACAAAGAGCAGTGCAAATCTGAATGTTTAATTATACTGGTTTTTTAGAAGAGCTGAGGGACACATACATAAAAACTGCACATGTATAAAATTCACAAATAATGCTATCCAGTTTGGGGGAAAAAAAAAACCCACAGTAAAATGAAGGCAAGTTTTCTGAATCCCTGAGGAGCATAAAATATTATAGTAACTGCTAGTTCCTGCATAGGCCATAAAGGCAAATTGAAACTTTTGTTTAACAATTAAAAGACTTGGTTTTTTTAATAATAATTATTATTCCTGCTACTGGACAGCTTCTTCAGTATCCTGTGATTGTAACAGTGATTTCCACCAGTGCAAGGCAGATGTAAACCCACCAGTCCTTGTGGTAAAAACACAGCCTTGGGACTTTGGCATGGAGATCTATTCTCTATGCAAAGAACTTGCTAATGAAGAACTCTTACTTATTTACCATGACTATAACTACAGAAAATATTTAAGTATGTTAAACAGAACGGGAGTTCTAAATATATTAAGCTGAATTTTGAAATTTGGTCTTGAAACAACACTCACTTTTGAAATCTGATCACTGATAGCATGTTTCTTTTATTTTTTTCTTCAATCTAATTTTTACCATATACTCATTGTGTTCCAGTTAATATAATTATTGAAAACACTAGAATAGGCAACTTGGTCACTGAACAGCAGAGTCCTGCAAGCTGTCCACATAAGTAAGGCCATCAATCTGTGCAGGTTTCCCAGCAGAAGTTGGAAGTGGAGAGCTAAAATACATTTTGCACTGTCTGTATTTCTGTTGCTGCGTGATCTGTAATGCTTTGCTTGATAAATTCCTTGTTTGTATCGAAAATAATGGATTTACAGTGGTAAGGTTTATGGATTCATTTCCAATAATAAATCTCATTTAAATTGAATAATTTGAACTATTGTGACATCAACATTAATTTCTGGATGCCTTGATGGCATAATAGAAGCCAAGATCTTTAAGAAACAAGTCCATGAGCAAATACATCTCTCAAATATATTCTTCAAGCAAACGCCTAAGAAATTGAACAGACTTTACGCTGTAGCCTCAAAGTTAATACAGGTAAAACTGTACAGATTGGGTTTCCTATTGACGCTTTAAGAAATTAAGTTGTCCGAAGTTTGCCTGAGTTTCTGGCAAACTGGTGCCAGGAGTGACCGCAGGCTTTGTGATCCCCCAGAGAAAGGCTTGGAGGCCCCCCAGAAGAAGGTTTTGTGATCCCCCAGAGGAAGGTTTGGAGACCCCCCAGAGGAAGGCTTGGAGACCCCTGAGAAGAAGGTTTGGAGACCCCCCCAAAGGAAGGCTTGCAGACCCCCCAGAGGAAGGCTTGGAGACCCCCCCAGAGGGAGGCTTGGAGACCCCCCCAAAGGAAGGCTTGCAGACCCCCCAGAGGAAGGCTTGGAGACCCCCCCAGAGGAAGGTTTGCAGACCCCCCAGAGGAAGGCTTGGAGACCCCCCCAAAGGAAGGCTTGCAGAGCCCCCAGAGGAAGGCGTGGGGACCCCCCCAGAGGGAGGCTTGGAGACCCCCCCAAAGGAAGGCTTGCAGACCCCCCAGAGGAAGGCTTGGAGACCCCCCCAGAGGGAGGCTTGGAGACCCCCCCAAAGGAAGGCTTGCAGACCCCCCAGAGGAAGGCTTGGAGACCCCCCCAGAGGAAGGTTTGCAGACCCCCCAGAGGAAGGCTTGGAGACCCCCCAGAGGAAGGCCTTCGGGCGGTGCCGCTGGGCTGCCCGTGGGGCCGGTGGGCCAAGCTGTGAGGACGGGACAGTGCCCAGGCGGCTGCTCTGGCTCCCGCTGGAGCCAGCGCTCCCACCAGTGCGGCACACAGCTGTGCTGCGGGATCTGCTGGGACAGACCGACCAGAGTGGGCTGCTAGATCCCAAATAATCTCCGTCCTGGGGCCGCCCGATGGGTCCCACCTCACCAGGCGCCCAGCAGCACCGCTGCCACAGTGGGCCAGGCCACCCTGCGGGCTTATGTCTCCCGGCGCACACAGAGCTCGGCTGGCTGAGGAAGGCAGGGAACAGGCCGGGGAGGAAGCCTGCTGTCCTTCATTTTTTTAGGGAACCTGTCATGTTTCCCGTACTATGTGGGGTGTAACACGGGTCACCTATATCCCGCTTGGGCTGGATTACCTCACATGGAAAGCTGGATTGCTCTCTCCTGAAGACTGGCGAATCCTTTAAGTTCATTAAGTGTCTCCAAATTTACCTTGTGGAGTCACTGAGCAGCTAAATTCAGGCACCGGCCCGGGGTTAGCAGTGCCAGACCTGCACGGACACACAGCCTGCGCTGCAGCCTGACCCTGCCGTAGGCCCGCAGCAGCTTGAACTCTGCCTGAGTTCCCAGGGAGGGACAAAAAGTGAGACATGAGGAGGACCACAATGACCAGGCTGTATTTTGGGGGAGGAGGAAGAGGGAAGACCATGTTATCTACCATGTGCTTTTTGTACATGTTTTTTTTTTTCCTTTTGCTCAGGAAAATTTTCCTGATTTCTCAATGAAGCATTGAGAATTTAGGTTTCTCAAAACTGCTCTTGTCCATACCTTAATCTTAGTGTCAGCTCTCACCCTAACTTTTAGCCTAAGGACCAGATCCCTTGGAATCTATTCTCCTTCAGTTAGAGAGCCCTGTGTACTGCCATGTGTTACTAAATACAGTATTGCTGTTGCTGGTATCAAGCCATAGACTTTGTGTTAATTTAACACAGTCCTGGGGGCTTGTCGGGTTTTGTCTGGACTGGTCTCAACCAGCACTCAGCTTTGTTTCAGCTTGTTAATCTGCATCAGCAGTTGTCTGATGAGGAAATGGCTCTTAACTTTTTAGTTTCGCTTAGCTTGGTAAAATTGGTGTGATGTCTGTTGTTAAAACTTTTTCTAGAAATAGGAATAACAAGTAATTTGGCTGTGTAGAACGAACTATCTGTGACCCTACACAAACGATGAAGCATAAAGAAGTAAAGTTATGTTGCAATAGTGGTGTAAAGGTTTGAGCATAGGATAGTACCAGAGGCCCCAGGGCTGTCAATAACTCACCAGTGAGGGCACTGCACACCTAGGAGCTGGGTAAAACTATGTAGGCATAACAAAAAAAAAAGTGTCTTATGTGTATAAACCTTACCTTAGATAGTAAAGTTAGGTGCAACATTAAGAATTACAGACCAAGGAAGAAAAATCAATGATGTAGAGCATATTAACAAACATATAAAAATGGGCCCAAGTGGCCCCTAGAGTGAGGAGGAAGCAGCTATTAACGTCAACATCATGCTTCTCCTAGCAAAGAGGATGAAAAACCCTTACCATAAATATCATACTCCTCCCAGCAAATATCTCAGGAGGACAACTTGCTGTCACACCTCTTCCCTCAGACAAAACCCATCAGCATTAGCAGCTAGAGGAGCAGTGGAGAAGTAAATGTAGCACCAGACAAAAAGCACAGAATATTAGGAGGGTGGTTTTATTACAACCTTTAACTGTTAATATTGTTGACAAGATATATTTTTTAATCTGGAAAATTTCAACTGCATTTGAACTAACTAATATTAACTGTTTTCTGTATTTTGGTTACACACTCAAATCTTTAAATTAGATTAACAATAACATTTTGACTTCTGGAATAAGATGTTGTTCTTTGTTTTGCCCATAACAAGATGATTAAGCACAGCATATGTGACATATACAAATACTCTGGGTTAGTAGTGATATCGAACTGGTAAGCTCATCCCTGCCCTTGGACTTTAGATGGTCTTCAGGAATGCATGCTTTTCAATGGGATAAGATGACAAAAGACTCATTGCGTTTGACACCACAGCTCTTTGTAACTCTCTTTGAGCTTCTCATTTCACGAACTACAGTTGTGATTCTGTATATTAAATTCCTTAATTTTTTTTAGGGATTTATTGTGGGTATGGTCTCTTGAAGGTAGCAAAAGAGAAAAGAAAGGATTTGTTGCAAAGGGCATTATTGCTTTGATTTACTTTGCAAACTCTTCAACAGGCAGCATTAACCTACCAACGGAATGCTTCGAAAGCTGCCAGCTTTCAGTGCATTGCCATTAAGTTGGTTTTAGTTTGTACCATTGTTACAAGATTGTATGTGTGACTTTGGTAGTACATGAATGTTTGAATGACCCACTGTCATGGTTTAGCCCCAGCCAGCAACTAAGCCCCACGCAGCTGCTCGCTCACTCCCTCATGGTGGGACAGGGGAGAGAATCAGAAGAGTAAAAGTGAGGAAAGTCATGGTTTGAGATGAAGACAGTTTAATAGGTAAAGCAAAAGCTGTGCACGCAAGCAAAGCAAAACAAGGAATCCAATCCAATCCCCATGGGCAGGCAGGGGTTCAGCCATCTCCAGGGAAGCAGGGCTGCATCACGCGTAATGGTTTCTTGGGAAGACAGATGCCATCACTCCGAACGTCCCTCCACCCCTTCCTTCTTCTTCGCCCCAGCTTTATATACTGAGCATGACGTCATATGGTATGGGATATCCCTTGGCCCAGCCTGGGTCAGCTGTCCTGGCTGTGTCCCCTCCCAGCTCCCCGTGCACCCCCAGCCTGCTCGCTGGCAGGTCAGCATGAGAAGCTGGACTGTCCTTGACTACCTAGCAACAACTCAAAACATCAACACATTATCGATATTTTCTCATCCCAAATCCAAAACACAGCCTCACTCTAGCTTCTGTGAAGAAAATTAACTCTACCCTGGCTGAAACCAGGACACTCACCTTTACTTTAATTTGAAACTGGCATCCAAAACCTCGCAGAGCAGCTTTGCTTTCGATAATACTGCAAATCCAGCTCAATTGGCTGTGTGAGATCATTTTATTCATGCATTGAACTTACACAGATGTTATAAGTTCTGTATAGTATAAGTTGGTATAAGTTGGTGGTGGTATAAGTGGTGATGGTGTAAGTTCTATAAGGGCATGAAACATGGGACATCAACTTTAAAAATTGTTGAGGGCTTCTATATAGGCAAGGACAGTAAGGGTTTGCATTTTATGTCTGATTGATTACTAATATCATTACTCCTACAATTTCAAGAAATAAACTAGGCCTTGACTACTTTCACCTTTTCTGAAATTCAAAAGTTACAAGTGAAATGTCCATGAGGATGCGTCTGGGCTATGGGCCACGGGCCACATCAGTGACAAGGTATCTTTACATGCGTTCTAGATAACCCTTTCCTAGGCTTCTGTCAGTTCTTCTTCTTTTCTCTTTAACTAAATGTTTGCTCTTACTGGGTCCCCATTCATTCTTCTGTTTACCTGCATCTAATCCCAGGAAACATCTGGAAGAATTAAGGATCATAGAATCATAGAATGGTTTGGGTTGGAAGTGACCTTTAAAGATCATCTATTTCCACCCCCCTGGCCATGGGCAGGGACATCTTTGACTAGAACAGGTTGCTCAAAGCTCCATCCAACCTGACCTTGAACATCTCCAGGAAAGGGGCATCCACAACTTCTCTGGAGAACCTGCTCCATTGTTGGACTCCTTTTTTCATAAGAAAGGAAAAAAAAATTTAACCCTTCCCTTGAGAACTGGCAATAAGCAAAGTCTTAGAGAAGGAAATAAGTGATTCCATGATGCCCTTACATTTTCACTGCTTTATCTTTGAAGATGAAACACTTTCCAAGGCCCTGATTTAGCAAGAGTATCCGTCACTGAGAACGTGAAAAGAACCACTTAAGCAAGTGAAACTGCTGTACTATAGAGCCGCGGTACTGGGGCCAAAATGGCCAGAGAGGCCATCAGGAAGCACCCAAAGAATATTTTTCTTCCTGGGGATTACAAGGATTTTTTCTACATTGGCCCTAGGAGCAAATGACTGATGTGGAAAGGTCATGCTCCTTCTCAACTCTGAGTCAGCCACTCATTCTAATAAATTTAATTAAAGACTCTGCAGTCCATTCTTTCATCCACAGGGACACCTAAATCTTTTTAGTGTCAATGAAGGTTGCAAGACACTCAGAAAAGATCATATATCCTCCTTATAATGTGTATCCATAAGATACATTACATGTCCTACAACCACTTTTTATAATATTGTAGAAAACCTGCCATAAATACAGCCCTTTTCTATAACATTTTAAAAGCATAGGAATGGCATATAAATCACAGGGCAATGAGACTCTGATGATGAGTATTGTGAAAGCTTCTGATCCTTGGTACAGTCCATTAAAAACAAATCATAAATTCCGAAGAAGCACATAGGAGGATCATCTGAGACCTAAGATCTAGGGGCACTTACATGCTTGAAAACACATTGATCAAAACCACTAACTGTGTTTACACATGGGTGCAAGTACTGTACACATAGGAGCAAGAAGCTGTAAAATGAAATTATGCAGCCAGGAGATGCATTCATATGGATCTTACTTAAAAAATAAAAAGCTGCAATTTGCTACCTAGCAGCACTGTTCAGTGGTTGTTCTTGTGATAG
>NW_010538467.1:22037-33428 GCF_000687285.1 Phaethon lepturus
GACTGATTCTCTACTCGGTTTATCTTTAAAAGAAGAGAAAAAGAAAGAACATAGTAGAGCTGAGGATATTTTTACAAGTTGTGTGTGTTGATTGAAGCTGTGCTAAAGAGCTGCAGCTTAAGGGGACATCATGTTCATTCCTATTATGAATAGAGATTTGTAAAAAGGATACCTTAATGTCTCTCAAGTGTATTTTTTCCCTGTAAAACAGACATTTAGTTGGCTTGTGAGCTACACCCGCTGTAGTTATAGGTGGATCACGTCATGCCACTGACTTTTGATCGGCGCTCACCATGAATTAAAAGTTAGTGGATTGTTCTGCTTAACATCAATAACATGATGTACTATAGGCAATATTTTTCCCCTGTGCTTAATTTGATCTGATAACTTTTTTTCTCCCGTATTGTGCTATTATTGGAAAGACAATACAAACCTTGTTTAGGAGTTCTGCTTAAAATTGATGTTCACTACATATTGTATTAGTAATAGAACAGCAATTAGCAGTTAGTTTATATGTTGACTCTTTGAGAATTTCCACTGAATTTGTATATATATATGTGTGTGTCAAAGTCTAAGTTTATTTTCTTATTTCTTTCCTTGTTTTAATTTTACATGGGATCAGTAATGACCCTGTTGAGTAATATGTTTTGTTGTTTAATCTAATATGCTTCAGTTCAGTGCTTAGAATAGAGAACAGTTAGAAAAAAGGGATTATTTCCTTTGGGGAAAAAAAAAAAGCCATTAGTTAAATGAAGACTGCATGTAGAACTTACATGAAAATAAAATGACAGCTAGATCTTAATAAAATACGTTACAAGTCTTATTTGGAATAAAGAAACCCTCATTTACTTTAGAACTCATTTACAGCCAGTGTTTTTCATACTATAGGTAATCTGAAATTTTAGATAAATCTCCCCCTGAAAAGCCACAGGAGGCAGAGAAAATACTTGCATGAGAGTTTTGGGCTTCAGAGAACATGAACTAGAGAAACAAGGTTAAAGTGGCCAGGCTCAAAGGTAAGGGAATTAAATGAAGGACGGGTAAATTTCCAGCTAAATAAAACCCAATTTCTCCCTTTCAAAACCATTTTTTTTTAATTTTGCATATTATAACTTAACAGTTTCAAAGCTTAGACAAAAGTTTATTTTGTTGAAATAAAATATTTTGATAGATTCCAACTATTTCCCAACCACCAGCGTCTGTTAAAAACAGAAACAAAGACAAATGTTGAAAATCTCAGAATCTTCCCCGGTGGGGAATGCCCATTCTCTGCATAGCTCTAGGCAGCAGCATGCATTTTCTCAGAGTTGGCTTGTGTTCAGCAATGTCTTACTAAGTCTGACTTTGCACCAGCAGATAGCAGTAGTACGCCCATCATTAAGGGCTAGACCCTGCAAGACCTAAGTGGTTTTTGTTTTATTTAGGTACACGGTGGGACCCATGGACACTAACTTACAGGTGCATCCAGAAAGCTTTCTCAAAATCAGGTCCACTTGCTATTTCTTACTCCTCCCAGCTCAGGGTCTGCACAGGTGATAGGGCTCGGTGTTTTGCTGCTCTCATTTATATTTTTATTTAGGTTGGCAGGAACAGCCAGGAATTCTGCCTGCAATATTTGCTTAGATTTATCTTCTCTGAGCTCACAAGTGTGAAGGAGCTGCTGCTTTCCCTTTTCAATATGTAACTGCTTTTCACTTTTGTTTACTGAATTTAGGTTTATTAAATTTTCCTCCATAAAGCAATGTTTATATTCACATACCTTGATGTTTATATTACAACAAGATTTCTACCTTTTAAAAAGACCGTTCATGCACACAGAAACCTTCTGGTTCCACCAGG
This sequence comes from Phaethon lepturus, assembly GCF_000687285.1. NCBI lineage: Eukaryota > Metazoa > Chordata > Aves > Phaethontiformes > Phaethontidae > Phaethon > Phaethon lepturus. The sequence goes on from NW_010538467.1 coordinate 23,877, forward strand.
CCCCGGTAAACGCCTGTTTACATTATCTCCGCGGTCTGTAACAACTGAGCACCCAACTGAGCCCCTACAGATTTACAAGTGCAATGAGTCCTTGAGGTTAAGATATCAAGCATCCACTTGCTAATTGTGACATCAGTCTCACACTGTCTGCTGCTGAGATGTTAATGCTGTATTAGTGCCACGTTGCCATTTAAAGGCATTTCATCCTGTAGTGGAAGTCATGTGGTTCTGACTGCTGGTACAGATCCAACAGATGGATTGTGAAGGAGTAGGAGGCAGAAGGCAGAATGCAAACAGACTCACTGATTTTAAAGCGCAGCATCTTCAAAGATGCCTTTGCTTTTAGATTTCTCAGTTCTTAAGCACCCAAAATAAGGTGATGGCTCTCATCGCAGCATGGTCAGGTAGCTCAGACAGACATCCAGACCTGGCTGCTGGGAAATGTTTCTGCCTCACAGTTTACACAGGACAAAGGGATTTAGACAAACAACTCTTGAAGAAAATTCACTCCCCTGAGTACAGTCGTGAAGTTCTCTATGCAGTTCAGCAAGTCGGAGCGAAGCAGCAAGAGCCAGGATGCTGCAGAAGGAGCTCAGGGTGGTCAATAGGGAATCCTGTAAAGAAGGTTTTGCTGCAGAGAGATTGACTTTTCCAGATATAGGTGGGAATCTAGGCACCTCTTTGAAGGAAAATCTAATGCCCAAATGCTACCTGGGTCACTTTGTGCAGAGGGACTTGAGCACTTTGCTAGACATACTTAGCACTTGATAAGAGTTGGGCCTTGAAATGTTACTTGCTTGGTAAATGGGTTCTGCAACAAGAACAGCATATAGGATTTGTGAAAATAAGTAAAATTGCCAGAAGTCTGAATGTGCCTCAATGTTTCCATTTTCTTAATGTTAATTGAATGCTAAAATCAAATAACATAGAATGTCATTTGATAGAATCCACCTAATGACAAAAAACAGCAACATATAATGTAATTTACATATACAATCAAAATAAGTAAAAAACCTGCACACTTAGTAGTTATAAAGAGGATACTGAAAAAAGGTATTGCAGAGAACACATTTCTGAGGCAATGGAACATGTGGCAGCTTTAAAGATATTTTCATAACCAAAAAAAAGGCTTACATATGCTTTTTAGTGAAAGCGTGTATATCAAATTCTGACAGACATAAGGCCAAGAGAGAGAAGTCAGGAAAGCTGCAGCCCATTCTAGGGAAGCAGCTGCTTTCATCTGGAATTGACTGAGAGCTGTCATGACTGAAAAAATGTTATCCAAGAAAAAACTTGCATTTAGCATCTTGTAAAAGGTTCAGCCTGTTCTCTCTTTCTTTCTCCCTCTCTCTGGATAGTTTATTAGGAAGTGAATCTTTCCTGCTCAAGTTGCAGCAGCCACAAGTCAGATTTTTTTAGCTTGTGCAGTAATGGATTTGTCTCACTTAGCCTCACTGTTTAGCTTCTATCTCCTCAAGGTTTCAGTGTTACATAGCACCACACAATGCAGAATAATAATGTTAATGTAATCAGTGCTGTGAGATGAGATTAATAACGACTGTTCAATCTGGCAGGCTGAAACAGAGGGTTCCTCATGAATAGGAGAGATTCTGTACCGCTAACAGAGTTTTCCTTTATCATTAGCTCCTCTTTCGTCCTCTGAAGAAAGCGATTTGCAGTGAAACGTTCTGCACTTTGGCAATTTTGTTTGATGAGAGGAAAAACATGCAATGTAGCGAGGGCAGACCTTGCCTTCAGTTTCTCCTACACAAGCCTACAGCCTTCAGCGGAACTGCATCAAATCTCTATTTTATGTTTTCAAAGCACTGTACAAACATTTTCCAGGTGACCCTTTGTGTTGTCTGAGGGGGATTCCAGGTCAGAAACACCATCTGACCACCAACATTAGGATAGTGTTTTCTCTCACACCTTGTGACAAGCCATCCAAAGGTTTTTCAATCTTCTGGAATATTTTTTTTTTTTTTGGCCATTTTCTAAATTTCCTAGGGGCAAGATGACCTGGATAATTTTGCTGGAGGTGATTATACCTTGGCACTGATTGTACAGAGACTCTCTGGAAACTATACTTCCAACTTTGACCTTTCAGCAGGCTAGCTGAATAGACGTGAGGTGAAGATGTTAGGCCAGCTCTATCTGGAAAAGAAATGGCTAAAGCAAACATGGCCCACAAGATGAAGTGCTGTCACGGGACATAAGTCAGAACAAAGCAGTGTGCCAAAATGTGCATGTGTGCATACATACAAGCATCTTTATATGAGAATATGAAAAGTTTATGGGTTGCTTTTGATATATTCCATTTCACAGAGCCCTCCTGGGGGTAAAAATCCCCAACCCCTCCATCTGTATGCAATAGACACTTTCTCCCAAACAGTTCCGAACTCCAACACACCATTTTCTGCAGCTACAAAAATTACAGCACAGTTAGGAAGCTGCTAACCCAGCAGCATGAACAACATGAAGCTTTAAAGTCATAATGATTTGAAAGCTTTTCTTAGCTGTAGCAAAGTGTTTCTCATGCTTCTAGTAACCTATAATAAAGAGTCAAACTTTATCCCCCGAAATTGTGGGGCAGGCATTTAAAGAGACAAAGATGTCATTTGCTGTAGAACTTTCTATTTAAGCCTCTGCTCTTCAACATTTGCAAAGAACAATGCAAATGCATGTTTGTCCTCCAGCTCCCTGAGGACTAGGATTTTGTACGAACTTGGGCTATTATGAGAGGTATTGTTTATGAGTTTGTCTAGGTGCCATTATAAACACAGGCCTGCCTTTGTGTGCATCAGGTTTTTACGTAAAGGCTGTGAAGAATATGGAGTTCTCCTTCACAGAGCAATACAGCCCAGGGTCCTGTGGTAGATGGGTCTGGGGAGGTGGGATCTGATGGCTGGGAGGGTGTGGAAGGGGTAAGGGTGATCTCTGTTCCTGGAAACCGATAGCCTTTTGAGACATCAAGATGGCACAGCTCCCCCTCCTTCATCCCTTCCAGGCCGTTCAAAGGTTCCCTGTCATTACATCGGCTGCCCACAGAAACATTCACCATGATACACACTTCATGGCTGAACAGACATCATCTGGTCAATTCAGCCTCCTTTTGGCTACAAAGGTACAGCTCATGACACAGGAGCGTGGGGGAATTGTAAAGGTGGTGACTGAAGAAACCTCTCCGAAAGACATTTCTTCTCGCTCCTCAGTTCTCCTGAGTGCACACAGGTGCTGTAAGGCGCAGTAGAAGCAGCACAACGCCTCAGGGCCAGCATTGCACACCATCTCTTGCAAACTCCATCAGAGAAGGGGTACTGGGGCTGGAATCGAGCCTGTGGGGGACTCGGCAGCCATCTGAGGATGGCCACTCTCGGGAGACTCTGGGTTGCAGAGCGGTCCCTTAGCTGCTCTTTGCAGGAGAAGGCTTTGCGCAGAACGGCTCCTCTAGCTCAGTCTCTGGTTGCTAATTTTAAATGACTGATTCAGTTACGTTTATTCTGATCAGGGTAACATAAAAAACCAGTAGTAGCCAAATATCTTCACCAGCACTCCCGTCAGGTCTAGCACTGGGGTAAGGTTAGCCGTGCTGGGAAATCCTTAGGACAAAATCCTTGACCTAGGCTGCTGATACAAGAAGGAAGAGGCATCTCCTGCTCACTCTCCTTCTATCTCAGTGAAGCACAGCAACTTTTACCATTGCTACTTTAAAGAATAAGAGACTGTCTATATGTTCACTGAGCTCATTTTCCTTTAGTTATTTCTTTTTAGCCTGCAATGCTGGACTCGATGCTTCTCACTGATACAGGATTTTATTTTAGACTTCAGTAACTACGTAAGTGTGATGTCTTGGGTAACCTCTGTTCAGCCAGTTGGTGTGATCCCTTATCACAGAGCACCAGCCAGTGCCTGTCCTCATGCTTCAATACCCACTGCTGATGAATCTGATCTTTTAAATCCAACCAGAATTAACAATTCACAAGTGGTTTTATAGGAATTCCAGCACCTTTCATCTTCCCTAACAGTTGCTTCCAAAAAGATTTAGTGTTATGTGTGTGAGTCCAGATGAACAAGAATTACAGTACATCAGTAGCACCAGTCTGTATCTCTGTGGAGCTGAGAGAAAAGTACTTTTACAACAAAAGACTGCCATATCATTTGTCCACAGACAAGATGAAGGAATTACGTGCTTTCACGGGAGCCTGGGGGGGATTAGCATGCAGAGGAACAGGTTTTAAAAGATGACACCAATCCTGCCTGCTCACGGAGGGATGGTGATCAACACTTCCTCAAGAAAAGTAGTTTCCCTGAACCTACTTAGAATTCCCTTAACATCAGCCTCTGACACAAGTAAGCAGTGAAAGTCCAGGTTAGTACACGCTCTGGTAACCACAAATCCTGGTACAAATCCCAGCAGTTCTGGAGGCACTACGTATAACATTAAGGGTATGGAAGTTGGCTCTAAATGATAGACAGTCTGAGCTGGAAGTGTTTTTGACTGATACCAGTAATCAGTGCTATTCCTGTCAGTGATTATACCCAGTGCTCCCATTACCAAAGTCAACGTCTATCAAAAATATTTTTAAATTCCTGATTTAGACTGTTGCAGCTGGAAACATTTAAGCAACCAATGCATTTCCCTCTACAGATGAGCTGTGAGATTGGAAGTTGAATTTCAAAAGAATTTCAGGATTTCAATGTTTGACTTGATTCTGATAGGAATCAATGTTCCAGATTTTTCCTTGAAGATAAGTCTCAAAAGCACACGAACAAAAAAACCTAAGAGTCATTCTCGATGTTTACTTTTGGCAAAATTGAAATATTTTCACACTGAGTTTTTAAGATAGGATATTTGGGTAGTTAAAAAAGAAAAAAGAAAAAGCCTTAGGAACTAAGCAGAAATCAAGATGTCTTGCCCTGAATCTGTCCAAATAAAATATCTAAACATTACTGGCATCTTCTTCATTGACGAAACGCTGGAGAGATTAGTCTGATTTTACAATGTGTTTTAGATCCAGTTGAAAGCATATTCAAATGTAAAATCAAAATTGCACTCAGATGCTCTACTTGGGATACAAAAGTTCATCTAATTGGCATCCACCAGGATGCTTATTTGCTCATTCAAGATGAAAGACCAATTTACAAAGCAAAATTATATCCTCTGAGTAGCATAGGAACCCTGACATGAGACTCAGCTTTTCAATAAGTGTTTTCAATGCAAATAAGGTTTCAAAGGACTGTTCTGAGAAGAAAGAAAAAAAAAACACACAAAGAAGTGAACAAGCTTCTTCCTGTCTCATTCTTGAAGTATACTGTATGACAGTTTGAATTACTAATATGAAGAATGAAGGTAAAATAAATGTTCTTAGAATTACAAGGACCTTTATACATTGCCTCTCTGTTTCTCTCTCTATTTGGTGAAAATGCAAACAAAGCGTTGTCAGTAGGTTCATTCATTTTGAAATGTGAATGGAGGTGAGAGGGCTTTACTCTGCTTCCCTGGTCAGCAGCAGAATAGGGGCTGACGGAGTTGAAACTTTAATAAAGCCCTGTCAAGACAGCATAACTTTCTGTGAGCACCTTTTTTTGAGTTTGACATCATATAAACCACAACTAAAGCACCTCTTACCCAGTAACTTGTGATTACTTTGTGTCTTATGGTAGGTTCCGTCTTTCTGCAGAGACTGTGTATGACAAAACCATATAGAAGACAGATCTAGTACTACAAGTAGTATTGCTAAGTATCCTGCATTTAAGTACCTCTTGCAATATAAATAAAGCCGCCTATGCTCTTCTGGGAGGAGTTACCCAGTTTATCGAAAGCACTTCTTGAGTTGCTACATCACACTTAACCTTGTCGCTATACTTAAAGAACAATTCCTTATATAAATACCCCAAAATAGCACAGTCATCAGCTTGTTCTCATTGTCAGAGAGACCCAATGCAATACATAAGCAAAACAGAAAACAGACTGGAGAATGAGGTGTTGCATCTGTGATAAATCTCCATGTTCTCCTTCTTGGCACACTGACATTTTAAGAAGACTCCATGCTAGCTGAGATAAGGTCCATATTTTGCTGATGAGGGAAAAAGAAGTAGTATTTCTTTTTGGTTGGAAGGCATGCAGACGCTGTGGTGACAGGCATAATAGAAATGCCCACATAGATTAGAGCAAGAGAAAGAGAGAAAGACTGCAGAGCTCTGGCTCTGCAGATAATCATAACATAACAGGAATATTAGATCACTGTAAATTTTTCTCTCTGTTACTGTCTGCTGGACTCTTTCTCAGGGCAGAATTTTTTACGCTGTGATTTTATTTTTCCTCTCCTCAACCACAGAACATAATCTGAATCACTGGGAAGGTGCTCTGGACAGACAGCCACCCATCAGACCTTGGGGTTCTTGCTTGTATCACATAAACTACACTACCTTAGGGGAATATTCTGAGCATGGTGACAAATCTACAGCTATAAAGTCTGAGCTGATTGCTGATGTCATTTTACAGCCAGACTGTAGAAATAAAAATGTGAAACCGACCTTGCATTGAAATATTTCAAGTGAATTCAAGTTTTTATTTTCATGCAGTATAGCAGGGGATTTTGCTGTTGCAGTATTTTCCTTAAGCAGAAGATGCTGTGTGCACAGGCTGCTGCCTTTTCTCATCACGAGCAGCCCTCGGGGTTGTGCTGGAGGCACAAACCAGATCCAGGAGACCTGCAACCCAGCCTATTGCCCACATTTGCTCCCGTCTTTTCCCTGTGCTCTTTGCAGCACTGCATGTGGGCTCCTCCTGCCACGGGCATTAGCAAAGTGCTGCCGCTCCCTGTACACTCTGGTGTAAATCCCAGATGATTCCAGTGGAATTAGGAGATTTATTTTGGATTTACACTGAATTTTCTGATAGCAGGGTGCTCTCCTTAGCCTCTAGTATAGAGAAGCGGTAAAGCAAAGAGATTTCTGAAGAAGGTTCAAACAAGAGACAAACTTTACATATGCAGAAATTTTCCCATTGATTTTCATGGGATGACCCACCTGTACAAACATGGATAAACAGGCGTTGGCAGGCATAATCTCTGATATGTTAGTTAGTAACACACTAGCAGAGAGGCCACGGTGCGTAACTTCGCATTTGCAAGATAGAAAGAAGCTGATGTTATAACTTCAAATGAATAAAGGCAGGACCTATAATAAAAATAACTGTGTAAATTAAGAAAGTATTTTATATTAAATTCTTTAAAATCCTTTCAAAGATTTTTATATAGTAAATTCCTAGCAACCGAATTCCTTCCAAGCTTCTGCAGATCTCAAGGTCTGACCTCTGTCTTTCCATTTCAGTCATCTGAAGTCTCAAAGGCCTCTGTGTTTTTGTAAGCATCAAGGACTTTCTATAAATTTTTTCCTGCTTTCCTCAAGAAATTTGAAAACATTTTTGTAAGGGAAGGAATTTTTGTGTGTTTCTATGTTTTGTTTAAATCTATTTGAAACTTGAGAAAATAACAATGGAAACAGAAAAAATGATCCAACCTTGCTTTAGTTCAGTGCACTTAAAAAGATAAATCTCTGTTAGATGCAAGAATTCTGGGAAAGTATTCTTTCAAAAATAACTTGTGTATAAAGAGTGGGATATTGGCTACTGAAGAAGCACGATGAATAAGAGAAAGTAGATCATCACAGAATTTTTTCAGACTCATATTTTCCATGTCCGCCAAACTGCACATGCAAACACAGGCACACAGAAAAGTACAGGTTACAGATGGCAAAGTAAAAACTTCTGCTCTGCCTGTTTTATAAGAAGGGGAAAACAATCAGTCTTCAGAAGCACCCTCAAAACTAGCAAGATATTAACTTATTATATTATTAACTTTCAATATTATTATTGAAAATAAAAGGTGGAACACTGGAATTATATAAAAGAAGTAAAGACATGCAGAGTGTTTCAGAGATCAAAAGCCACATAAAAAACATCCCTGTGGCTGGGTGGGGTGAGAAGGGAGAAGTGGGTTGTCTGTATTCTGGATTGTCATAAGAGACACCATTCCCTGGGTAGCAAAATTCCCTTTTAGCACAGCTAATTAGGTTATGCTCTTCAGCAAATGAACTGTATTCACACAGCTTCCAGATCTCAAATTGGCTTTTGTTTGTTGTATGAATGGGGGGAGCACTCTCAACGGCAACTGCATATAAACGTATGTTAAAAGTCATAACATTTATATGGTTTTGTGAGAAAAAATCATCCTTAGGTATGATTTTAAAAGATAGCCCAAAATAATCAACGTCTGAGAGAGGATCCAATCTACTTCATTAGGTGAGCACTCCACCTCCAAGTGTAAAAGGTTGGAAGAAAATGTGCCATGGGCTATGTTAATCCTCCTGTTGTCTTCTGTAGCTCTTCTTTGAGCTTATCTCAAGGTTAAAATCACAGCATTGGACAGAAGCTTCTAATTTAGATAGAGGCTGGTCTGACCCAGAATAGCCATTCTGCTTCCCAGCGTGAAGCCTGGTGCAGCCAATGGAACCAACCTTGTTAAGTTCCGCCCTTGTTAGAGCAGACACCCCACAGGAATCAGTAGCTGTGCCGTCCTTTCTACACACCAAAAATCAATGAAAGAGACTTTGGCTGTTAATTTCACGTTCTAAAATGTTCCATGCCCGAGGCTCTTCTGTTGTGCTGGTGAAACCTCTGCTGCTTGACATTGATGCTGTTCCATCATGCCATTCCCCTGCTTACCGATACGAGACACAGTGTTTCTGAACAAGGAATTGATCTAATGGTGAGACAAAAAGCACTAGGAGCAAAGTCATACCTGCCATACGTGTCCAGCTGGTTATGACTATCATGCTTTTCATCAATTTGATCCTTGATGAAACTTTTCATATGTATAAATATGTATGTGTTAAACACTAAATACTTTATCTAAGAATATAGAAAATATCTTTTCATATGCAGGTATCTGTTTGTTACATAGTCTTATAAGATAAGCATCAGCCTTATGAAGTTTGCTTTCTGTTGTGGTGCATTCCCAGAATCCAGTGCTGTTTTTTGACTCGATTGGGAAGTACATTACTAGTGCATTACATTATCAGAAACAAAATTAGAAAGGCAAAAGCCCAGCTAGAACTCAATCTGGCCACAGTCGTAAAGGATAACAAATAATGTTTTTACAAATATATTAACAACAAAAAGAGAGACAAGGAGAATCTGCGCTCCTTGTTGGATATGGAGGGGGAACATTGTCACCAAGGATGAGGACAAGGCTGAGGTACTTAATGCTGCCTTTGCCTCAGTCTTTAATAGCCAAACCAGGTATCTGCAGGGTATTGAGCTCCCTGAGCTGGAAGACGGGGATGGAGAGCACAATGTACTCCTCATAATCCGGCAGGAAAGAGTTAAGGACCTGCTATGCCACCTGGACACCCACAAGTCTATGGGGCCTGATGGGATCCACCTGAGAGTACTGAGAGAGCTGGCGGAGGAACTTGCCAAGCCACTCTCCATCATTTTTCAGCAGTCCTGGTTAACAGGGGAGGTCCCAGAAGACTGGAGGCTTGCCA
>NW_010538467.1:33775-34018 GCF_000687285.1 Phaethon lepturus
CAGAAAGCCGTGGTGAACGGAGTTAAATCCAGTTGGTGGCCAGGCACAAGCGGTGTTCCCCAGGGCTCAGTTCTGGGGCTGGTCTTGTTCAATATCTTTATTGATATATTCAATATCCCCTCTGGATGAGGGGATCGAGTGCTCCCTCAGTAAGTTTGCAGATGACACCAAGTCGGGTGGGAGTGTTGATCTGCTGGAGGGGAGGAGGGCTCTGCAGAGGGATCTGGACAGGCTGGATCGATG
>NW_010538467.1:34622-69934 GCF_000687285.1 Phaethon lepturus
GTCAAGCATTGGAACAGGCTGCCCAGGGAGGTGGTGGAGTCACCATCACTGGAAGTATTCAAAAAACAGGTGGACGTGGCACTTCAGGACATGGTTTAGTGGGCGTGATGGTGTTGGGTTGGTGGTTGGACTTGATAATGTTAAAGGTCTTTTCCAACCTTAATGATCCTGTGATTCTGTGACAGTGGGATTGAGTGCACCCTCAGCAAGTTTGCAGATGACACCAAGATGAGTGGTGTGGTTTGACAAGCCTGAGGGACGAGATGCCATCCAGAGGGCCTTGGACAAGGTCAAGGCATGGGCCCCTGTGAACATCATGAAATTCAACCAGGCCAAGTGCAGGGTCCTGCACCTGGCTTGGGGCAACCTGTGGTAATAATAGAGGCTGGGCGATGAAGGGATTGAAAGCAGCCCTGCGAGAAGGACTTGGGGGTACTGGTGGATGAAAAGCTGGACATGTGCCGGCAATGTGCACTCACAGCCCGAAAGGCCAACCATCTCCTGGGCTGCATCCAAAACAATGTGGCCAGCAGGTCAAGGGAGGTGATTCTGCCCCTCTACTCCGCTCTGGTGAGACCCCATCTGGAGTCCTGCATCCAGCTCTGGAGCCCTCAGCACAGGAAAGACATGGACCTGTTGGAGCGGGTCCAGAGAAGGGACATCAAAATGATCAGAGTGATGGAACATCAGAGGGATGTCCTCCTATGAGGACAGGCTGAGAGATTTGGGGTTGTCCAGCCTGGAGAAGAGAAGGTTCCAGGGAGACCTTATTGCAGCCTTCCAGTACTCTAGAGGGGGCTGATAAGAAAGATGGGGACAGACTTTTTAGCAGGGCCTGTTGCAACGGGACAAGGGGTAATGGTTTTAAACTAAAAGAGGGTATATTTAGATGAGATATAAGGAAGAAATTTTTCACCATGAGGGTGGTGAAAGACTGGCACAGGTCTCCCAGAGAAGTGGTAAATGTCCCATCCCTGGAGGCATTCGAGGTCAGGTTGGAGGGGGCTCTGAGCAATCTGATCTAGTTGAAGATGGTCCTGTTTATTGCAGGGTTTTGGACTAGATGACCTTTAAAGGTCCCTTCCAACCCAAACTCTTCTATGATTCTATGATTGATTCTATATATCATAATGGAATTTTTTCATATTTTTCGTGACCTCCAAACTCCAAAAATAAATATAGCAAAAACTAACAAGGGCTAGTGTGAATATTCAGATACATTCCAAACTGGTTTATTCTGGAAAAAAAAACAGAAAAGCTTTCTCTTTTTTATGATTAGTTTCCTTTGGAAAGTCCTGTTATAACTCCTTACAGAGTGGTTAGTAGACTCCAGTTGAAAACAATACTACTATTGCATATTAAAATGATAACACTTGACTTCAATTTAAATTTAAATTGGGTTTCCAAAGGTGAATCCACTTTGCAGTCTGATACATTTGGATCTCAGGGTACAAGGTCTTGCAGACATTATTTCTCATTGACAGAACTAAGTTTTTTGGTTAGTGTTTTTTCCCTTTGTAGATTAAAAGAAAGGAAAAATGAAGCAAAAGACACACTTCACTTGAATATCTACAATAACATGAATGATGCCACAGAAGACAGAGATCATAGTTCTAGTGACATTTCACTTAGTCTCTACATCTGTATTATATTCTTCTATTGAAAAAAGACTTTCATGAGTGTGACTTACTGATGTCTTCTTACCAGATGTCTTTTTAGCCAATCTATTTAATGTTTTATCCTAATCACTGAAGAGCAAATCCCATTAGTTCCTGGCATGTTATTTTGGTTCTTTGATAAATCAATAACAGGACCTGTGTGAGAATTTTTATCAAAGGCTCATTAATACATACTCTTCAGTTTCTTCCAGTATTTCAAGCTGTGGTATATGCGCTATCAGGAGCAAGGTATGCCGAAACAGTATGTAAAAGGCCATTTGAAGAGCTAAATTCTATGTTCAGGGCAGGAGTACAGCTGCTTTGTGGCTTTTCATCTGTTTCAGCTAGGGGATAAGATGACATATGACGCTGATTATTTCATTTTGTTCTAGCCCAGATGCAAAGCAGCCCACTAGAGATAAGAAGAATAAGAGTCTCACTCTTTTCTATTTCTATTGGAAAAATCAGGGTTTAAACTGTTTCTGACTTCCTATCTCCCTACAAAGGTATGGAGACCTTTAATTCTTATCAGAAGACTAAAATTAAAAAAAAAAACAACACATCCCCAAATACTAAAGAGGGGAAAGGTCACAGTCTAAATGATTTCATTGCCTAAGCAATGAAATCATCTGGAGCAAAGCAAGATGAAATCAGCAGATGTCCTGTAACATTTCCTGGGTTGGAAAGATAACCCATTTCAGCAAAATTCCTTATTGGAAAAGGCAAATCTTTCAGCCACAATAGGGTTTTTCACTCTGCCAGGAGATACCAGTGTAGCCACAGTTACAAGGCAACCATCCTGAAGATCCCTAAGCGAAACAAGTAGATGAAGATGGAAGGCAGCAGTGTAATATACATCACAGAAGTTTCATGTTTTTTGCTAGTGGAAAATACTGCTCAGTCCACAGATGCCTCCACATTCCACTGCATTTCTCAGCAATATCATGTACTTCATGGACAGGGATACTAATTCTCAGTTCCCTCCCAGACATCCCTTTCTGTGTTAAAATACAAAGATACATCCCAAATTCCTAAAAATTAATGAAGTCGTCTCCTTGGGTGAGTTACACTTTATGCCTTCTTAGGCCTAAGGAAAGAGAGAGAGAGATGTATATTAGATTTGAGAAAAGCAAACCAACCAGCTCTCAGTCTTCATGTGCTCAGCTATCCCTGCTAACACAGCGTACAGACCACTTAGCTCTCATCTGACAACTTTCTAGCAGCAACTCTGTAAGTAGGTCCCTGCTTAATGCACTCCTAAGTGAGTAGTTTTTCACATATTCATACTCCAAGATTACAGTTCTGGGGAGAAAGGTCTTTACTTCCTAACAAGATCTCTAGTGTGGTCTAGTTTTAGTGGACAGCCATACAGATTCTACCTACACCTCCATCAGCCAACCATCATGCCAAAGCCTTTTCCTGGAGGAACCTCTTGTCCATACCATCAGACTGCAGTGAGCAGTAAATAAGAGATATAGAAGCTTCCAGGTTTCTGCATGTCTTGCTGAACTTCCTGACCATCCATTCAACTATCAAATACCTTCTATGGCTCTCTTTACTCCTGTAAGCTTTTACCAACTATCATTCAAAGCAAAACTTTTTTCGTGATCATCTTAATAATACAGGATGTCGCTCTGCTTGTGCTGTTAAGCCATAAAGCAATAGCTACTCACAACCAGCAATGTGTCTACCTGGTCCATCAGATGTATTGATCCAACTAAAGACATTAAAGTTCTTAATCGTATTGGGATATCTGCATGTTCAGAGGCTTACCTCCAGACTTAACATCTCCCAAACACATTTCACAGAATCTTCTCCCAGCTAAGTTTATCAGAAGGCAGCTCCAGTGCCAACATATTAGTGAATTAGACACGGCAATATCACTAATTCTGTGGTTCCCAAAGAACAGGGTATAAAAGGCAGCATTATCATCCAGGATAAATGCAGCAGGTAAATCAGATCTATATCCTTCTAATTTTTCCAACATTGCACTTCTCACAAACCAACAGTGATTTTAGTCACTTTTAATTTACTAACAAGAAGAACATATCAATGGCTGTGAAAGAATGTGAGCAAATCAGTTGTCTTCATGTGGCTTTTCCTGTTAGGATGTCAGGAGGGGGATGGCATAGGACTGCACTGAAGAGGTGTTGTGGTTTAGCCCCAGCCGGCAACTAAGCACCACGCAGCCACTGGCTCACTCCCCCCTCCACCAGTGGGACAGGGGAGAGAATTGGGAAAAAACTTTTGAGTTGAGATAAAAACAGTTTAATAGGACAGAAAGAGAGAAAGAAACAACAGTGATAACAACAATAATAACACCGACAAAGGAATGTGCAAGAACAAGTGATGCCCAATACAGCAATTGCTCACCACCCGGTGATTGACAGCCCGTCCCTGAGCAGTGATTCCCGCCCCCCAGCTAACTCCAGTTTATGTACTGGGTATGACGTCATATGGTAGGGAATATCTCTTTGGCCAGTCTGGGTCAGCTGTCCCGTCTGTGTCACCTCCCAGCTCCCCGTGCACCCTCAGCCTGCTCGCTGGCAGCCCAGCATGAGAAGCTGGACTGTCCTTGACTACTTAGCAACAGCTCAAAACACCAGCACCTTATCAACATTTCCTCATCCCAAATCCAAAATCACACGAGCTTCTGTGAAGAAAACCAGCTCTATCCTGGCTGAAACCAGGACAAGAGGTTAGAGATCAGGGCAGGTGGATCTAGTGGACTCTGACAGAAATCTTCAAGTTCGTCCAGGTTAGTTAGTCAGACACTCTTGAAGTTGCTGAAGGAATCTTGTCCACCTACCAACCCTGAAATCTCTTTATTTTGAATTGAAAAGGATTGAGTCACAGCTTAAGGATTATTCATACACATTCTAGTTGTGCCTGGAGGGAAGCTAACACCTTTCCTGAAGGGGATTATTGTTATTGCATGCAGGGTGCAGGTAAGTAAACAATTAGGAAGAGGTGACTGGGAAAACAAGGAGGCTGAGCCCGATGAGGAGGTGAATTACTGCCTGCAGCGCAAGTGAACACACAGTGAGTAGCTCTTCTCTTGGAGCACTGGTTGAAGTAAAGTTGTGTTGCTTTTATTACTTGCGTTATCAAACGTGTCTTGAAAGCTGTACAGAAGTAGACGCAACTCTGATTTTAGAAATTTTAAAACCCTCTTTGATTTTAATTTCATTCCATTCCTTTTATTTATGTATGAAAACTTAACAGTAGCACAGAAGCAAAAATTACCTTTAAAGGAACCTTTGTTTATAGGCCTGATAATCAGCACAAGTCATCCACAAATCCATCGCTCCAGCGATGGAGGATGTTCAGTCTTACTCCTTGGTGGTTAGCGTGCTTACATTTCAGATGAGCATCCTCTTTTAATGGGGAGGGGTAGTGCTTCATTCCGTTTCCTTACAATGGTAATGATAGGCATTTCTCCTCAATCTTCTCTAGGATTGCTCTTGATTGCTGCTAGGGCTTATGCTTCGCATTCAAGGAGAGATGTTCACACCTATAGGTTAACACAGACCTGTAGATTTTAAATTCATCAGGGACAGGATGTTTCAGTTCACAGCTTTCCTGTACTCACCTATATTTCCTTTTTAGCCAATCAGTTATATGCAATTCTTTCTTTGCTATGCTGTATGAAATTACATATCTACAGGCAGATCTACCACAGAATGTGATTTTTTTTTTGGTAAATCAGAAAACTGGAGAGAAGTAATCTATTTTCTATCAGTAGCTTAAATATATCTTAAATTCCTCTAGGCA
Source organism: Phaethon lepturus (assembly GCF_000687285.1). Lineage (NCBI taxonomy): Eukaryota > Metazoa > Chordata > Aves > Phaethontiformes > Phaethontidae > Phaethon > Phaethon lepturus. Next base: position 40,055 of record NW_010538467.1, read on the forward strand.
CATACAGAGTCTGGGAGGAATTTCAGATTCCATCTTACCAAGTAGAGAGTATCCATTTAATTCAGATTTCTATCAAGCCATATGTGTGCTCTAAATAAAGCTCTTTCTCCTTTCATCCCCTTTTATTCAATATAGCCAATATTGTTAAAGCTTTCAGAAGGGAAAAAACATGACATGAAAGCACCTCTTTACAAGACCCACTTATAGTAAGTATATTGTTGATAAAAACATAGATTTTAATATGATGTTGAGTAGAGCACATGCTCACGGAAGACTCTCAGCCTTTCAAAGCTCAGAGCTGAAGGATTGTCTGATTTGACAGAAAGTATAGAAGTACGTGACAATGCCAGCCTTCATTCAGGTATGTTTCAGGACTCCAAAATTATAGAGATAAACCTGAATGCTCTAGTTCACGGATTGCTGGTATTGAACAGTCCGGTTGGTACCTACTTTGCAATACAGGGGAAGGCACATAAAGCTTTCAGTCCCTGTTACCCACAGAATCAGGCTCCTAATTATTTACATTACAAAATCATTAATGTATATGGATCAATAAAATACAGTATAAAAAAAGACTAAGAATCTCTTACCCTTACAAGTAAGCCAATAATATGCAGTTTCACTTGTGCATATAACCGGTTAAGCCAATTTTTACCCTTCCCTCCTCTCTCCTATAACGGCAGGGTCACTGTCAGACACAAGGAGGGGCAGAGAGGAAATGTGGTTAGAAAACCGCGCACTTAGCTAACCCGCAGCTCTAAATTTTCCACTGTGGACTCTGGCCATTAGGTGCACTGAGGAGCAGTGTCTAGGGTGCCCGAACCGGCTCACAAGCCAAGGCTGAGCAAAGAACCGGGAAGCCATAACTTGCTGCTTACAGCTCTTGCTGTTGAAGTAGAAATCTGGCCGGTTATATTAAAAGATGAAATATGTCTATTTTTGGTATCATTATTGATTGGAAAATTTACTGATGAAGCATGTTTAATTCAATTAAAGATGTCTTGAATAGCATCCTCCATCGTGGTTATCCGTACTGTTTTCCTGTGGGGTCTTTTCTAAGAAATGTTCCCTTGATTACTAATAGTTTTTTTCCTGAATTAATGCCGGTAACATGCTTATGTGTTTATCTAAGATACATGCCCTTTCCCACAATTCAGGTAGACAAGAGAAAACTATGCTAAGGTTGACTGTAGGCTTTACAGTGCACTCTAATGTTTTCACCCTCAAATTAGCTGCTGTATGGACTACTGAATTTCCACACTCTTCACGCCTCCCCACAGACATAGAGAGGACAGCAAATGGTGGTCGAGTGAAATCTCCTTCCTTCATATTGCTCTCTTCATCTGGGTTATGATGGCATTTTCGGGTTTCCTTTGCACTTTGGACAAAAAAATTGTGCCGTGACCTGGTCCTTAAATTAGAGGCAGTTGTTACACAGCTAGCAGTAATGATATAGTCACCTTAGTTTCACAAAATGGTATTCTAAATATAGGTCTCAACGTCTTGGACTGTGCAGAATCATTCCATTAACACGTAGAATACATCTTCATACTGTTTTGAAAGCTTTTTCATTGTGACAGTGGCATCTCCAGAGGCTATTTTGGGCTTGCCAGAGACGTTAATGGTAGTGTTTGTTTTAGATATCTGGCTTTCTTCCAATTAATTATTGCTCTTTATGATTCATTTTGTTTGGAAGTCTCTGATAGAGATTATATGTATATGACAGAAGGTCTTCAGACAGAACATAGCAATTATAAATTGCCAAATGCTATTAGAATGAAGTGTCAGCATCCTTGCTACAAACAGATACGGTCTTTTAAATGCACCTAAGCAAGGCAACAGTCTGATAATAGTCCACCTAGTGTGATCTTAGCCTTAGCGAGAAAGAATTAGGATTCTAAATTAGTGTAACAGAAAATGTTGTAAATCATACTACTATCTCATTCAGGCATCGCTTGTTTATGACAGATGATTTCCACATGTAAACAGTAGTTGCTGTAGGAACTGTTCATTTGGATTTTGGTACTCTATGATAGTCTGAAGCATTTTCAAATCTAAAGGTAGTTTTGGGAATCAGTTCAAATTCTTTGAGTGGCATATTCCATATTAATGGATATTTGAACAAGAAGAATGAAGTTTACTTGATCACAGCTTGAATGTTAACTGCTAGGTAAAAACAGAGAGGAAATCAGTAGATCAGAGGTGTGGTATTCATGAACTACAAAGAAATACAAACTGTGGTAAATCTTAACTGCCCGTTGTGTGGCAACCTTTTTTTTTATTTATCTTGTACATCACTTCATATAGGCCAGCAATATCTACTTTCCTATCCATTTTGAAATTCAGGGTCCAAAAATATCAGAATCTCAAAAATAATTGTCATTACCATCACCACATTTGACTTCTTTTGGTGAAAAAAATTAGACAAAAATACAATAAAGTTCATGAAAAAGCCCAAAGCAAGGCTTGTTAGATATGTTACAAAGGGGATATTGGAAAGAAGGCTGATGAAACAGCTGAGTCTGTAGGCAGCTAAGCTTATTATTGCTCCACTGCTTACCCCAAATTGCACTGGAATTGGTGGTTTTGAGAGGTATCTGCTACCTAGAGAACGCTGTTGTGATTCCAAACTGGGTACATGAAAGTTGGATACGAGATAGCTCCCTAACCTGCGCCTACATTTCCCTTCAGCTGAGTAACATCATTTTGACCAATGTTAACTTCTTGTGGCACATAGAGATGGCTGTGAATAGTTTTTGCACATCAGCCTCCTCGTTAGGGTGCTGCTCTAAAAGGGGGCAAGGGTAGGTCCAAACCCCCTCAAATAGCAATGTCTCTCAGGCAGCTACAGAAATGACAGCAGGGTACAGACAAAATTTTTTAAAGCCAACTGTCCTCATTGCACACCAGCTTTCAGAAGTATGCTGACTTGATATGGCATCTAACATTTCGCATTGCTTCACCACACCCTCAGTGAAAGAGGTGCATAATTTAGGTGAACCAGGTCTCCTTCCGGACATCTGCTGAGGAACAAACTTATTCCTGTGAGAGCACGTGGAAATTAAATGCTTATACCAGCACTGAAGTCACTGCTGCCCGCCCTGTGCTGTGGCCATGGCTGCGAGGAGGTAAATTTAAGACTTAATTCTTAAATTTGACTCTTGTGTTAGGCTCACTGTGTCCTTCCCATACCTCGACTTCTCTACTTTTCCAGACTGCCAAGTCTATGCATACTGAGGAAAAGCTTGCATGCATTAAAGGCACACTGAAAAAAATAGCCAGTGGGCTCACTTCTGACACCCCCAGGGGATCGCCTCTCCCAGTTTGCATGGGATCCCTTATAACAAAGCTTTCCAGCTCTCTTCTCCTGCACAGGTTATGCTGAGATTTAAGGAAAATACACATGGGGATTTACCTGAAATTACAACATCCTTTTTAAAATTACATGTACAACTATGAAAATAATCTCTACAGATCTTTTAATCCGATGTTTTAAGTAAGTCCCGTATTAATCACTTGAATTCCCTGAAAAAAACCCACTAGGATTAGCAGTTCCTAATTTCCTAAAACACAGCACAGACAGCAACTCTCTTCCACTAAAAGCCTAATCTAAATACCGCAGGAGTCGATCAAAACATTAACATCACTTTTAGGGGCTTTATTTTCAGCCACCAGTGCCCTGCCAAGTCCCACATCATCTCACTTTGCTCTTCTGATTTGGGAAGCTCATCTTGCCAGTTCCTTGAGGATTGCGCAAGAATTCAGCTGAATGTGGTAAAGTTTTTTTCCCCTCTGGTACATCAGAGAACCTGAAGAACCAGAGCTAAACAACTTCTATAAGTGGGGGACTACCTCTGAGGTTCAGAGATTCCAGCTGTTTTTTCATGATTGTCTACCTATGGCTGGTCTACACACAGAATTGCTTGAAAATAACTGTCTTGCTTGAATTCGTGTTTTCCTGTGATCAAGTAGACACATTTCCAGTTAGATTTCACTCTTAGTGGTTTGGTTCATCTGATCTGAGACATTTTTTGATTCAGGTGGTTCATCCTGCCTGTCTCCACCACTAAGCACATCTTGGGTTTGAGTGTTTGAACTCCCTCATTGCTCTTCTAGCAAGGCTCTTGCCTGCACCTATTAGCCGCTGCAGCCTGGAGCAAGAGGTGCCTTCGGAGCAGAACTCATCATGTCCAAGAGGGAGCTGGAGGGTCCTCCCCTTTTGCATTTACACGCTGAGGGAGTCAGGAATGACAAAATACAACCAATTCCTTTTTCAGCTGCTTCTCCCTGAGTATTTATTATGCCTTTGGTAGGAGGCCAAGAATTCCTACATGTGAAACAGAACAATAACCCTGCTGTCACTAATTTACTGTCACAACTCGTATTAAATTAAGCTCCGTGCTTCTAGTCTTGGCACGTGGGTGTTCAATCTACAGACTGAGTTTTCCACACTATCTGCTCCGTATAAGCTCTGTTATCTGCATAAAAGAGAAGCACCACACTAATGTTCAGATACGGCATCCAATTTACTGTCTGTAGGCAATTATAGCAAGTACAAGGCAGAGGACAAATTTAAACTAGATCATTTTAATGTGACTAGCATTTGAAGATTCATCTATCCAATTTACCTTCTGGGAACATTCACAGTGTTTAAGAATTCCCGGAAGAATCTGTCTGGATGAATTAACTTGGGAAAAAGCTATCTTCAGGCTATTGATCAATCAACCCGTCATGTATTTCTCTGTCAGGTTAGGTTTTGGCTGCAATTTTCAGGACGCTAAATGGAAAGTCATTGCAAAACATCATCTTTTTCAAGCTGCTATTTCACCTTCTTTTTGAATCCCTCACTTGAAACCCAGGAGTCATTCTCCACTCAATGAAAAATACACTTGAGCCACAATGGCCCATTAATGAAACCAGAATGTGGGTCTGGTTGAAAAATTTTGGAAAAACATTTTCACTGAAAACTGGAATTTTATTAAAACGTACCGATTTCAGCATGCTAAGAGCATTTCCTCTGGCTGTGGCAACCTAGGGCCAGGGCCTGTTGGGAATAGAGAGCACTAGCTTTAGGGGCTTGTACCTACAAGCAATCTATGGGAGCGATTCTTTCCTAATCTTTCATGAGAAATATTCCACTTAATATTAATTATTAAATATTAATTAAGTAATGGAGCAGTATCCTGCAGTCCCTAGGGCACTTTTTACACTGGTCAAAACAAAACCTAGAAGTACTTTTTAGCAAGTTGCCTAAACCCCCGGAAAATCCCTGCCTACAAGGAGGTGGCAGGGTCTCTCATATCTGGCTCCCAAAACAAATTACAAAGCCTCCCATAAAAAGCCATGGATGGGTTGTACACAGCCTGAGGTGACGATTCACATGCACCTGGAATCCAGCTTGTGAGCTCCATAACAAAAACTCGAGGAAACCTTTTATTTCCTATGTTTCTTACAGTCAGAAACTGGATTTTGTTGATGAGTAACTAGCAAATATAAAAGAAAACCTAGTGAAAAATAGTATTATTTGGTGCTTCAGAGACCAGCATCAGCTATAGATAAGAATATGTAACAACAGATATTTTAGGTCTGGAAACCATGTTTCTGACAAATTCTCATAACTGTTTAGTTTATTTTAAATAAATAGCTTTTTTAATTTTCTATGCTTTTTTACTTCTCTGCATGTATGTTTTTTGGTGAACATAGGAGAAGGTGAAAGATGTCAGACTGAGCTGAGAGGGGTACACATCCTTTGTTTATCCATAACTGGCTGACTCCCCCCTCTCCCTACCCGCCCTTACTCAGACAAAAACCCCACCACTGTTTTCCAAGTAAGGCATACATTTTTGGGCCAGAAATAGCATCGGGAGTGATCATTTCCTTCCACTGCCCCCTCATGATGCTTCACGGCAGTGTGGGTGACAAACAGGTACTAGTGTCTCCGCTCCATCAGGAGGCTCTTTATTATGTGTCAAAAAAATGTCAGAAGCAGTGTAATTCATCTCATTAAATACAGGCATCCCCAGCATAGTGCCAGACATTTAAGCTGTTTAGCTCATGGAAGGAAAGAGGCACTTTTGGAGCAGCCTAATAAAGATAAAATAGGCCCGGTGGCTTGGTATAAAGGTGCCTGTTTTTCTCCTTTGGTTTTAACAGGAGATCCAAAGATGAGTATCTCTGATGGAAGCAGCCATGCTGAAGACAACCAGAGTAAAGGCATACTAATCACATTCATCTTTATAATAATTTGAGATAAGATGACTCATTATTTTCTCCTTCCCATGAAATACGTATGATTTACTTGAGCTCAGTTTGAACAGTGGCTTAGGAAAGGATTAGCATTCAAGCATAAGCCACCTTAGTTATGGGAACATTTTGAGGAAAGGATATGGAAAAAAAAGTGGAAGCCCTCACCTCTGTTTGTTCCTCTGTACTGAATACTTCATTTCTCAGAAAGGGGAGGAAAAGCCACCGTGGGTAGCAGCTGGGGTAACCGCAGTTATCAAGAGAGCTGCACTGGGGGTCCCAAGTCAGGCAGCTCTTGGGAAAAGACTTTGGGAATAAAGTAAGAACCTGGCAGGACCACGGATGGTTCTGCTATGTCTGACTGCTGGCACATGGCCCTTTGCAGACCTCAAGCAATGGCTGAAGTAGGACAGCAGGAGGTCTGCCTGGACTTCTGTGGTATCAGCAAGTTAGGACTCGAAGCTCTGAAGCTGCTGTTCCTCTTTTGTCACACAGTCACAGCACATCAGAGAGAAGCTGAGATTTGAGGTTTAGTTCTTAACCCATCATGGTGTATTAGAAATCAGTATCATACCAAACAAAATGGGGAAGGAAGCGTTATAAAGCAGAGAGGATCATGAAAGGTTTGGGCAGCTCTTTATAGAGTCGGCACTCTGCATGTTCTTTTAATGTCCGCATTGTCTTTCAGAAGCAATAAGTTTCAAGACACAAATTTGGATTTGAAATCATGGTCCAGCACATTTCTAAAGCAGATTTTCTCTCATCTGACAGTTAATCTTATTTATGTCAAAAAGGCTTGGAAGTTTGGTTTACTTCCATTTTGTGAATCTGCTGCTAATCTGCTGCCATAGTTAGCCTAGCTGTTTACATCAAACAAAGTATTCCAGCCCTTTCTCAAAGCACGCCCATAAAAATAAAGATAGTTTTATCTTTAAAAATGATTTAATAATCAAAATAAGTCTGTGTAGCACTGCCAGTGTCTCAAATTCTGAAAGCAACATTTCTGTAGCAAAGGTCCCCAGTTGCCCCAGTAACAAAACCATGAGGTACAAACAATAACAACTGAATTGTAGCTAACTTTCTCAGCCACTGTGCAATACAATATAATTTGCAAGTGAGACTGAAGAAACATGTGAAGAATCAGATATTTTGTGTGTACAACCATCCATATTTTTACAGGTACATTGCAACAGGCACAGCATCACTCACAGGCATTAGTAAATCAAAGCCTGAATCCCAAGTAAGCTGTGAGACCCTACTGCTGATGTCAGTGACAAGGGTTTCACCCTTCACTGCTGCATGTAAATGCATAACTGAAGGCTTCAGCACAGACACATGTGCCACATCTATTTTTATAAACACACCACAACTGTATTGCAAGTGAGCTTGTAAAGTGGCTTCTCCCAAAAGAGGCCGGGGGGGGGGGCGGGGGGGGAAGTATGTGTTATCTACACTTTTTTACAAATCAGGATAGGACCTAATCTTTAAACTGTAGTCTGGAAAATACTGAGAATACCTTATTCTTTAAGAATTAGGACTCTGTTAAATTTTAAAATGGCAATAAGTGCCTTTGAAATACTGAAGTGCTCTAAGTCTTGATTAACCTGGTTCCTTGGATCATGTCTTGAGGAGCAATGACTCCCTTTGCATCCGCAAAGACCAACCCAATATCCACAAGAGTGGATTTGTCAGGGGTTTGAAGAGCACTAGTAATTTTAATGGCTACTGTTACAGGTCTGTAAGTAAAATAATCCTGTCCTTTATCTTTTTCTTCCCAGCTCTGTCTTTGTTTCAATTAATGCAGGCCAAAGCGACCACAGTTTAGGATAGTGCTGGGGACAGAACTGGTCCCTGTGCTGTGGCTGCCTTCATACAATGCTGTAAAAGAAATCATGTTTCCTTGAGTTGTCATACAGCACTTGTCATCTCGGTGTGCTATACAGAAGGGGTCAAAGTTATTGTAGTAACCTACTCCACGAGTGAAGATCTTCTGCCATCATGAGTGTTGATTTGTCATCTAACCCCGAGTACCACTGTTGTATCCCCTCAGTACTGAAATGGTCACTACCTGCCATTTACTTAAAAGATCTTGCTGATATGTTTGTCTGTTTGGAAAGTGTCTTTCTGTAAAAGACAGGAGCCTACTCTTACACTGACTCACACCCACCTTCACATTTGTGTTCACACTCTTGAGGCTTTCATCAGAAAACATGCTGAAAAATGGACGCTGTGGAAAAGACAAAGACCTCTATGTGAAATTATCTGGGTTAAAATTATCAGCCTCAAAACTGCATGTTTTATTTCTAACCTACCGTGCTAGCTTACAGCCTGGAGACATAAATATTTTATACTTTTAACCGAATCATTTCCTGTGCACTGCATTGACATAATATTCCATCTCTTTGTATGCTCTATATTAGCAACAGTAGCAGAATCATTAATTAATACTTTCAAATAAGATTTAATTTATATTTTTGCTCATTTGGAATAAATAAATAATAACTTCTCATTATCATTATCTTATTATCATTAATCTTGTATCTTAATATGATTTCCTACATAATTAACAATGTCATATCTTCTTAAGGGCACTCATTTATTAAAATAATCAACTTCGGGTCAAAAATCTAGGAAAAAAGTGGAAAAGAGCACAAATAAAAATTATATAAGGGGCAATAAGTTTTTCTTGTTTTTCTTCCAAACTTTTCAAGTTTGGAAACACTCTTGAAATGCAATAAATTAATTTTATCACTAACAAGTTTGCAGTTGTTGATTCCTGAAAGTGGAGATTTTGGGAACTGTGAGACTCACAGAATGACATGTTGAAATACTATATGAATAGGAAACATTCTGATTCCCTTTCTTGTTATGCTTTAATCTCAAAGCAATAATAACATCCCCAGAGATGTTTTCCTAAATGCTCTTATACAGATGGTCTCATCAATTTCTTATTTCATTTAACAGAAGTAATGGTTAGAAGAAATGCAAAAGGCAATAAAGTTGAGCTTCAATGCTGTACTGAGCTTAATGTGGAAGAATCATGAGGACGGATCATCAATGCAGTAATAAACATACATCCATTTCTTCATTGTTCCATTCTGTAAGTGGGTGCTGGCTTGTGGAGAGCTCGTGTTTTAGCTTGTAAAATTGGCTTACATAATGGGTGGGCGTTAGGAGACCACAAATAAAGGGTCAGACAATGAAAACAGAAAATTCACTGCCATGGAGTCAAGTCTTAGGCAGAAATGACTTCCATAAGTGGCTGCAAAATGAGTTGTTGCAAAAGAAAATACGTAGGCCATATTCCATGAATGATACACTGTTTTTATGAAAACAGTGTGTGGAAAGACTGAATTAGATTTGAGGGCATGCAGTTCATACTTCTCCCCAAATCTGTGATTTAGTCTGCACTAGATGAGGGTGGTCTGAGGGGTTGCCTCAGCCCAGTCAGCAAATGCCAGAGTTTATAGCCGGCATTTTTGTGCTGAGCATTTGGGGGGATTTAAGGATGCAGCACACCTAGAGAAACCCAAAGTTGACTAGTCGGATTTCTACAAAGGCTATCTTTTCACTTTGCCCAGACCCAGTACTTTCTAAGAGAAGGGTCTCCTGGTATGAAGAGACCCAGGGAGCAAAGACAGACCACCATCCTGAGGAAGGACCTGCCAGGGACTGGCTGGGAGGGATGTGGCTACCTGTGCCCTCCTGAAGGACCACAGTGTGTGTGACAAGCATCCACCTCCCCTGGTGGGACTATGGTTCAGTGACTTCTACAATCACCTTTCTCAGAAGAGTTTCTTGTTCACCAACAGCCATAACAAGCAAGCCTTAGCATTAGTTCACAGCAGTTTGGATGGTTTTGGGAGCAGGAGAGTGAAACATACTGATTAGCAGCTGAAGGCAGAGAGGAGGCTGTCTCTGTGTTCTGTGCGTAGATGGTGGTAGCCAGCAAGAAAGGTGCTGCTAGGACTTGCCAAACTGTGTTTGTGTGCACAGCAGCAGAAACACTGCCAAAGGGACAAATCATAGAATGGTTTGGATTGGAAAGAACATGAGGTCCCTTCATGTCTAGATGACATTTTGAGGTCATCTAGTCCAACCCCCCTGCAATGAGCAGGGACATCTTCAACTAGATCAGGTTGCTCAGAGCCCCGTCCAACCTGACCTGGGATGTTTCCAGGGATGGGGCATCTACCACCGCTCTGGGGAACCTGCGCCAGGGTTTTACTACCCTCATTGTGAAAAATGTCTTCCTTAGATCTAGTCTGAATCTACCCTCTTTTGGTTGAAAACCGTTACCTTGTCCTATCGCAACAGGCCCTATTACAAAGTCTGTCCCCATATCTCTTAGCCCCTTTAAGTATTGAAGGGTCATAGTAAGGTTTCCCCGGAGCCTTCTCTTCTCCAGGATAAACCACCCCAACTCTCTCTAAGCTGTGATGGTGAAAATGTGAAGGCCTAGGAGTTAACGATGGCAAATGCTTTGTGAATGCTGATTGTGGCCAAAGCCGCTCTGTTCTCCCCTCTGAGCCTAGAGCCGGGCCGCTTTCACACATGGCATGTATCTAGTAATGATCAGATACCCAAAAATTCACATGGAGTACACTTTGGTGAACTCCCCCCCCGAAGTTTTGGCAGAACACTGAACCCACAGGTCCATGTTCAGTGACGGAGCCTGTTGTTTCACATAATTTCTGCTTAGTCATACAGACTTTGGTTCCAGATTATTCCATAGCTGTATGATGGATATGGAGGTGGCCAAGGTGTATTTTGTTACGGGCATGTTTGTTACATCAGCTTGTACTGTTCGGTTAAACTCTCTCAAACCAAAATCAAATTATGTAGAGAATGAGGAGGAACACAAAAGCCTTGAGCCAGTGTTTCTCACAATTATTGGTTTACAGGCAAGCAGTGAATACCCGCAAGTTTTAAACCACAAAAATGTGTTTAAGCTTTAGACACAGAGCACCACAAATAGCAACAGCAATAAACTGAAATCATGAATGTGGAGTAATAGTTCAGATGTATTAGTACTTCAGGCAAGTCAAAAATGTAAGTAAAATAATAATTAACAGTAAGCGACTTTACACGTCTACCAGAAGAAAGTTGTTTTGCAGTGTATGATTTTTAGAAGTAAATTCTGGACTTTTCTTGTGCCCTCAAGGAACTTGCCTAAAATGTCATACAATTTCATTCAGATTCTACAACTAATGGCAACCATGTGTATAAATTGGATTCACTGGAGAGAGTCACACTGATTTGTAGTTCTGGATTTGCCCCTTAAATTGGACAAACCGTTTCAGTAGCTTTTTAGCCCCAGTTCCTGTGACTCACATTGCAGGGCATGTGATTTCATTTTTCCTTTTTTATAAGGAAATTGTCCTGGCTCTCATGAACATAGAGAAAGGCCTAGAAACTCAGAAGACAAATCAAAATGTACAGTGGTGGTGGAGAAAAGGGCAGAGAGGGAGAGAGGGTAAAAAGAGAAAGAAAGAAGGAGAGAAGGAAAGAGAGAAATAGAAGAAAGAGGAAAAAAGAGAGAGAAAGAAAGAGAAAGAAAGAGAGAAAGAGAGAAAGAAAGAAAGAAAAGGAATTTACATTGTTAACATCTAACAAGCAGTTCTTGAAGGTGGATCAGACCTATCTCATCCTCCCTTGAGCCCAGGAATAGTACTGGTATCACACGGGGTCAGCAAGATATGTTTTTCATATCAATATATGTCTGTGGACATAGTACCTTCCGTACCTGTTTTTGACACGCATACCCACCCCTCTGGACTGATGAAATCCTACTGGTGGAGCCAGAAGCCTTTAGTCCTCCAGCTGCTGCAGAGACCCAAGTAATACTTTGAGAGAGGGAAGTAAGCTGTATGTCATCTGAGCTATTTTGAAGTCTGCTATTTCTTCTGCAGTTACAGCTGCATTTGAGAGCTCCCCACCCGCCCGTCTGTTTGTGCAGGTCCCCTTTCAACCAGCCACACTATTGAGCACCTTGTCCATGTAAGCAAAGACTTTCTGACCAAAAGTTTTCAAAGCATTTCATCAAAAATTTGCAAGTCCTATAGTGGACCTTCTGCACTTCAGGGGACAACAGACTTCTGCCACAGCCCACATCTATATTCAGACTCACAGCCTTCAGGAAACCATCGTGTCTGTGCCATTCCTGCACATTTGCTGCTTTAAAAACTCTTTTTTTTTTTTTTCTTTAGGAGCAGTGAAACGAAAGGTTAAGAACATGAATGTTTGTCTCTAAGATATCTCTTCTTTCATGCTTTTGTCAAAGGTTGCCTGCTCGCTGTTACAGTACAGTATAATGCTTTCTGGTACCATCTATGTACCAGAAAATAGCTGCAGGGACACAAGCCCTTTTACAGAGGGACGTATTTATTCAATAGCTTTAAAGCCAAAACAACTGCTCTAAAACTAAATCTCCTTTGCTTCAGGCACTTGCTTCTTAAGAGGTAAATGAGGTCAAGACGATTATGTGGTGTGTGTGAATTTAACAAGGCAGAACCTGGCAGAATAACTCACAAGCCTGAATCACTGAGTGCTGCCATACCCTTGGCCCCGATGCAAACTTTACATGAAAAGAAAATTAAGGGATTTGTCTACTAAAAAAACAAAACAAAGTGTATTTAAAAATAGGTCAGCATGCCATGTGTAATTCATAATGCATATGACCTTAAGTATTCCTCGGGGCTTGCCCCATAAATGTGAAAGGAAGAAAAAACTGTATCAGGAAAGAAAAGAACCTATATCTGCTGCATTTTCCTGGCATAAAGGCCTTCAATTCAGCCTTATCCTCATGTCACATTGGTGCATAATGCTAAAAACTACATGGATGCATTGAAAAGCCAGAACTCTTGGAAAGAAAGGGGCTTTTAATCATTATTTAAAAAAAAAAAGAGTGAATTTTTATTGTGATGAACACGTAAAAATACCTGTTTGTCTTTTATCAGTGTTGTGAACACAGGGAACCATTCTTTCTCTGAATTAGTAGGTAATTTAGATAGGCCTGAGGTTCACAAATAAGAAGTTGCAGATAGAATGAATGAGCTTATGAAATGTGAGATAAAGTGTAATTTCTCCATTTCACACTATTGCAGTTCCTGCTCTGTGGGTACTCAGATGACTGTGATTTTTGTACATACTGATGTTTAAGAAGGGGGGTTTGCTCATACAACTATGAATAATTATGTTTTAAAAATCTGTTCATTCAGAGAGCATATGCTGTCCAGATACTTTACGTATGACTCATGAGGTATACTAAGGACGTAACTGAAGATGCCGAGTTAAATACAGAAAAGTTAGGAAGTGATAGAAATAAGGTAAAGACCCAAAGAACCTTAATCCAACTTCTTTACATGTATGTAATATTAGATAATCTTAATGATGCGATCCTATGCTAGTTTTTTCCACAGACGTTCCAGATACAGATTTTAGAAATGCTCAAAATGCCCTTGCCTTGTTTCATCATAAATTCACTCCTGCTTAGAGACAACGTTTTCTTTCGCAGGTCAGGTTCTCGGTATTTCTGAAATACATTTGCAGGAGAGAGGTTACAGCTCTCACCGTATGGCGCAATCCAGAAGAATCTGCTGAAGAATTTGTGTCCCTATTTTATAAGTGGAAATGCCCTTTTGTCGTGACAGTCCCCCGGCTAACCCGATGCCCCGTGGGTCTGCAGAAGACGACCCACGACATCTGCGCGGCGTCCGAAGGGTGAAGGCACAAAGGCTGCTCTCGGACCGCAGCGGGACGGGGCCAGGCCAGGGCTCAGCAATTCGGGACCCCCCAGGAGCCAGCATGCAGGACCAGATCTCGCCTGTTTTCTGTAAAGAGTGGCCAAGCGTTTAATTTTGAGATTTGCTCACAGGAAGGAGTGTTTTAAACATTTATTCACGGTATGTAAACAGTGGAACAGAAGCCGTTCTTCATGGCAGAACGTGTGATTTCAGTTCAGCATGAAACTAAATAACTGATTTCCAAAATAACACATCCACTAAGGCTTTTTCATACCAACTAGGGTAATTTTTTACTTGCACGTGGTTAGGATATAAATCCTAGACCATATAAATGTTTAAAAGTGATGTCAGCCCAAGGGAGGGCTAGCAAAAGTCTGCTTGGTGACAAGAGATATACCATAGTGTTCTCAATTTGTTTTATAGCTGCTGTTGAAATGTGTAAGACTTTGTTCAGATCCAATAAACGGAAAGCTACAATGCAGGCTTATGCTATAGTTTCTGAAGATTTACAACTAATGAATATTTTGCCAAAGGTAATTCTTCTAGAAAAAGCTTCAGCAGCTTAATGTAGAAAAAAAATAGTAAAATGCTTATTTTTTTATGCTTCAGGAGGTCAAATGTCTGCTGTTATTTGTCTGTGTGTGTTGGGGGGCTGCGGGCAGTTTTCAGTTCCTCCTATTTTATTCAGATATGAGACACACAACAAAAAGAGGGAAAATTTAGGCACTGTATATTTTCTGACAAGTTTAGGAGTAACAGATATTATAAATTATTTTCTTAAAAGAAATCTGTTCATATTTCCATCGTCCGCATGAGACGATCTCTGTGCCGAAATAAGGCCAAAACCTGTCCCTTTCTCCTTCCTTTTAGCAAAGCATAGTGTCAGCTTTACAGAAGAGAAAGCAGAGAGAGAAAAGTTAAATGATTTGCCCAAGGTCACATAAAAAAAGCTGGTAGTGGGATCAGAAATTGAACCTACATTATCTGATTCCCTGAGAGCTTTAGGTACAAATGTGTCCATTTTTCCTATATTTTACTTTTTCCTCCTCTTTTGTGTTTGACATTTCAGGCAGCACATTTCTAGGGCCTTTCTTTGTTAATCTTCAGAAGCTTTACAGAGTCACAATAACAGGACACACACCGTATCAAATATCTGCCGTGTACAAAATAATAGCCATGCTCACACAGAGCCCAGGTTAGGCGAGAATAAAGGAGCACCACGTCTAACGATTAGCTCTTTTCTGCTATTTGATGTAATATATAGCTCAGCTATATGGCTGATGGCTAATGGCTAATCAAGCCATGAAACTTTAAATACAAAGAACGACAACACACTTTTTATTTTTTTTTCCCAAAATCTTTAGTATTTATTAGGGTGGGGTTTTTCCCCTCTTGTAGCTTTTCAGCAGACAATCAGCTAACTGGATTTGTTAGAAGCAGCCAGTCTCAAACAGCTCACAAAAAAGCAACAGGAAAAGCTCTCAACTACATGAAAAAAGGGTCTCATTTTTAACCTTCTCTCCCTAATCCAACAGGACAAGCAGCGTGACCATCTCATTGACCTACGTGTACAAAAGAATGCAAGAGCGGAACTCGCTTGTAATTCAGCACGGCAATTAAGGATGCACTTGGCAGCTTACTGAACTGGGACTCAGGTATGTGAAGTCCTTCGTGGCTGGGCTGCCCAAATGGTCCTGCCTGTTGCCAGCGAATACAACGAACTGGAACGGATGAGGTGCATTGCACCCTCGGGCAGGCAGATGCCCCACGTTGCCCAGTCCAGCATGTCCTTCAGCGTGAGACCCCACCTGGGGACCTACTGCGCCCAGCAGAGAGCATCTGGCCTCCCAACCTCAGTTTCACGTGGCGGGGGCGTTGGAACCTGGTCAGAAGCCCAGCCAAAGCAGGATTCCTGTCCACTCTCACAGGATTCATAAACTCTGTAGCTTTCCTCAGCCAAAGAGGATCTGGGCATCGTATATTTAGCAGGTCTAGTCTAGAAATACAAAACAAAAGCCTCAAAAACGACATTGAAAAGTCATGTGGTATAGGACCGATTCTGGAGTTATCTTCCATGGTTTTGACTTGCTCCTTAAAATTAAAAATCCATAATACCAACTAAAAGAAACATTACTTTACACATTTGTAGGTATATCACTTTCAACGTGCTTAATAAAATAAAGCCTGCTGTGCAGACCAAACATTTCTTACAGTTGTTTCAGCATATTATATTCCACCTCGGCATAGAGATTGGTTTCAGTACTTCATCTCCACAGGGCAGTGCTACTTGAACTTGTTATTTATGTATAATTGCAGTTTGCCTGAATTAGACTGTAATTACAGCCTAGATCCCAGAACTCTGCATCCATTTCAATTTTCTGGAATTTTTTATTGTTAAGTTTTAGTTTCTAATTTTTCAGGTTCATTTACTCTGATTAGAAAACCAGATGAAGCTTTCAGAAACTGTGTGTGTGATTTAGGTTGCAATGGAAAAATGTGTCAGCTTTATCAGAAGGTTTTCTTGGCTCTTACAACAAAACATGGCAAGCTGATTTCTTTGCTGAATTCTTTCCCTCTCTTTTTAAAACATAAATTGTCTTGGCTTACTTTAATCCAGACAGACAAAGACCTTGTACTTTATATAGGGTGCTTCATCCTTGCGATCTTGGAGCACTTTATAAATAGATAGGAGACATCATGGAAGGAAAAGAGTGCTCAAGGGCAGAATTATCACAGCATGGCTCTTATTAAAGGTAGTAAACCATCCTTTACTTAAAGGGACCATCCCTTATATCTCTTATTTGTTAATAGGGTTACTGCCTCCCCCAATTTACTTCACATGTCATGGCAGTAAGAGGAGGAGTGAATCAATCAGTAAATCTTTTGCACAGCAGAAGAAAATGCTGTGACTTGATTAATCTGTTTTTCACGGTAGAATTCCACCTAGAGAGTCTTTTAACAAAAAAATAACCAGAAACCTCTCTTTCCCCACTAAAAATCCCACCACCTCTCAACCAAAGTCTACTCTGAAATACAGCTTCATGACTGAGACTTTACAAGCTGTAGGTCCAAACAGGATTTGGTACCTGATATTTTCTCTATGTTTAGTTAGCAGGCTAAATTAAATTCATACCTCTAGATTGTGAACTTTATCCCAGCCCAAGAAAAATCTAATATTCTACAGTAATGAAGTGAAATCTGATTATTATGTAGGTGTTTTACATTCAAAACATGCTTTACTGAATAAGTCCTCTGCTGAAAACCAAATTCCTTTCACTAAGAGACAGAGTACTGTGCTGTTCGCCAGCACACACCCATTAAAACAGCTGCAAAGAAATCCTCAAAGATAAGATAGCGGAGGAGTCTTGACATGCACTCTGTAATTACTCTCACTGGAACATGATCTAAATTGCAGCATCAACATCTTCACTCCTACAAAGCTTCACAGGTTGTTCAGTACCCACAGGTAACTAAGACTGTTGCTCATCAAAAATCTACCTATGAGAATCAATGTAAAATCTGCTCTTTAAATAAACTACGTTCTTTCTATTTAAAAAGTGACTGCTTTCCATAAAACTTAATATCAAATAATAGGCTGTACTCTTAAATTCAGAAATGCTGGTGTGGTTCTTTATGGGAACGGCAGTTTGGACCACTCGCGTTTCTGGTGCCAGCAGGGTCAGACCTCTCCTGGTGTAGAAGAGCAGGATGCCAAGAGCTGGAAGGGTGATGGGAAGGGTTTCGTCCCTTATAGAAAGCACGGTCATGGGCTGCCTCTAACTCTCAGAGTATCATGTGGCATTTTCTAATCAAAATTTTCCACTTTTTGTTCAAAATGTCTTGTTACGTCTTCAAGGTCAGTATTCTGTGGAGTTTTCTTTCCTTTCCACTCACAGTTTTTATGGTCAAAAGAACAGGAAATGGTAGATGGAACTAACCCGAATGTTCTGCTGCTTATCTTCTGTGCTGAATAATTTTATCGGGATCAGCAAATTTCCATGAAACCCATGTTTATGTTTGCTGTGCTGATGTTAACAAAAACACCGCCCACAAACGGACGCGTGGGTAGAGAAAAGAGGTTTCTGACCTGCACGCAGAGATTGCTTAGCTCAGAGCGGTGATGTTCTTACCGAGAGCTGATCTCAACATTTGCCAGACGTGCCATGTATGAGGAGGCCTTTTGTGGCTTCTTCTGGGGTGCTCTGGAAGATGATGGACGCTCTGGCAGAAGAGAGTTTTCCACCTCCATCTCGGGCAGCTTTGTGCTCAGCACTTCCTTCTGAAGCAGAGGTTGTGGAGCGGCTGCGTGTCTCAGGGTGGTCATCCTTACTCCGTCAGATTTATTATGCTTGCTTGGCCATGGGACATTTCAAACCACTTTTTTTTTTTAATTTCCTTGAAAATCATCTAACCGCAAAAGTCAAGAAAAGAGGTTTTTAAGAAGTCTGAGCAAATTTACCCTCAAGCCACTGCCCTAGCAAGAAAATAAATATTTGTGGCCACATCTGAAAAATGCATGACAGTCCCATAATCTGGTTGCCAAGCCTGAATGGCAGCTTTTTAGCACTTGGCCCCTTTGCTGCCTGTGCTAGCAGCTGACGAGGGCTGTCTCAGAGCAAATATTTGAGGCTTGGCAGGAATACACGTCTCTCCCTTCGCTTGCTGGATGGCATGTTTGCTCTGAATGAGCTCTCGGAGCGCCAGGGTAGTATGCAAACATCTTGGGATAAGATCTCATCCAGGGTCTATACAGGATCCAGACACTATTTCCCTGGATGGTTAAGAAAGTGGGAGGGTGTTTTTCTGGTAGACAAGTTTATCTAGCTGATATATCTGATTACTAATTCTATTATGAAGATAAACAGACCTGTTCACACTGCAGGGTCTTATTTTAACTATTAGAAGTGAGGAACTCAAATATAGAAGATAAGAGAACAAAGTGAAGGAAAGACGAGGTAATAAATTATAACAAGGACACAATACTGGGTTTTATTAACAGCTATCTCAATTTTTAAAAAAAATAACCAAACCATGCGTGGTCCTGAACTCTAAACAGAGGCACTTATCAAAGGCTGCAGAAGGAATCTCGAGTTTATGTCAGAGCACTTCAGTAACAGTCATTAGTGAAATCTAATCAATAGCTGCCTCTGCGTCAGGCAGGTTAATGACCTGGTCCATCAGCCGTGCAGGGTCTCACGTAGCACCACATGGGTTGGCAAGGGCGGTTGTTGTGTTTGGTGGTTTTTTGAGTAACCCCTATAACTTCCACATTATGAATCCAATTAGCTACACTACTACATCAGAAGATGTATCACGATTTACACTGACAAATGAAATGAAATGAGATTTGTCAATGGAAATCCTGAACCATCCTTTTAGTACAGCAGAATGCATTACTATGTTTCAACAATATAGCCTGCTGCAGATAGTTGATTCACACACACTTCAGCAATGTTTATGCTAAAAGTCCACAGGCAGACTCAGAAGACTGGTAAAGAAAATTTAAAGATAAGTTATTTCAAACCCGGGTGGAGGCCCTGTCTTGCAAACATCGCGTTTACTTCCAGGCCCTTTTACAGACCTTGCCCACAGGTGGCCTGGAGCAGCCTAGACCCGCTGACAGGAACAGAGCTGCACAAATGGATTTGGAGCGGAAAGGAGAGGTATTGTTCTTTTGCTAATAAGAAAAAACCCTGGTTAAACCGCCAACTCAAGCTTTGGAATTCCAGTAGAGTTTTTAATAAGGGCATGTTTGTCCTGTTTGGGGAGCCTGGGACGGTCTCAGCAGGCTGGGGGTCTGTGCAGCCCGTGCTGCAGCGGCCGCAGAGCAGTTCAGGCACGTTAATGCCGGGCTGCGCCGGGGCTTTTCGGCCCAGCCTTGCAGCAGGCCTGAGGACTAACAAGGCTGACGTCTAGCTCCAGGCCAGCTGGGGCACAGGAAGCCTGGGGATGTTTTCAGAAAACACGGTATGTGTTAGTGTTAAAATCGCTGCTGTTGTCAGTTGTCTTTGCTAACCTGTCCTTACAAGAGTGTTACGTGTGTTAATAACTTGACCAAATACTACCCAGACCAACAAAAGTATCATGGGATATTACTGTGACGATGGTCCGTTTTTTCATTTTAGGATATAATTAAATTCAACATTTTCAATCGAAATGAGAAAAAGTGCCAATGAAGCTATCGGGTTGGTTAAGATGAGACTGAAAGCATTAACCTTCAGCTCCGTCCTCCTCACCTAATCCAAGCAACGATGCCACTCAAATCAGTGGTTCAGATCAGGAGAAGGAGAAAAAAGGAGCTGTGTCTCAAACCCTACAGGGACAGAGGTGTGTGAGGTTGCAAGCGCTGGAGTTTTGCTTCCAGGGCCTCGCTGGAGCAATTGTTTTTTAATGATATATTTCATCACCAGCTTCACTTGAGATTTGAGGTCTGACCAATACTGAACCCTTCTATTTTACTCAGCGGAGTTAAACTTGACAGAGGGAATTCTAACAGGCCCATTAAAAATAGGGAAAAAAGCAGAACTTGAAGTCTCATGACCTTAAACCAAAAAATCTTGTGACACTCAATGGGTGTAGAAAGAATAGTTTGCGGAAACATGTGACTGGGGATAGAACAAAACAAGGAAAAGTGGAAAGGAAGAAAAAGGGAGACAGGCGAGCAGAGAGGCAGAAATTTATTGAGGCGCAGTGGGTAACCCGGCAGTCAGGACACCTGGGCTGGGATGTGGAGTCTGCGTCCTGTCCGCCTCATTCAGAAGCAAAAAAAAAAACCACCAACCATTACCACCAGGCACTAATTAGAAGACATCCTCAGATTTCATTTAAGTTTGGTCTTTATTTTCTCCAAAGTGAGCTCAGTATCAGTAATCTTAAAATGGGGAAAAAAAGAATTAGTTTTTTTTTTGCTTGTGAAAGTCCTATGATTTTAATCCAGTCAATTTTATCTATTTGGCATTTGTGTTAAGTACACTAAGAACTGAGTTAACTATACTAAGAGATGTGAGGGTAACACTCATGTTAAACCATTGCATGTACTACCATATGCAAACCAGCAGATTTTGCATTTTTTCAGTGAAATAAGCTCTGTTGATTGCAAGGATTCACCTTCCTCAGATAAATTTAGCTCAGAATACTGCCCAATTTTCAGGCTGTAATTAAAAGCAGGAGCAGCAGGTCTGTGATTTCTAGTTTCATTATAAACAATTTCAGTTATTCCATTTTGAAACAGAAGACAAAGCTACAAAATGTTCTTAATGTGTCATTGTTGGTTTTACTGCTTAAATTTCTATTGCTGTCATTCTCTGTGGTCTGTTCAGAAAATAACTGAAATTATACTTCTTGGAATCCATGAAAATTGTATGTATTTCTTCATAAACACAAACATTTTTTAACACCCAGTGTCTAATTTTATGTTTACTCTCTTTGTTTACTGTAAGTTGTGAAGACACCCCTCCTTTCGCAAATTAGATCATGTTTTTTGCATGTAAGTCACTAAGTTTGATGCCGATATTGGTTCTTACCCAGCTAAGATCTTCCAAACTTTATAACCCTCCTTTATCTTGCCACAAAGTTTTCCATTTGTGATTTCAGTAAGGTGAAAGATCTTTCATGTAGGGAATTCATGCCTGCTGAGGTAGGTTCTTCAAGGAATGTGAAGAGTTGAAGAGTTGAGAAACAAATCTCCCAGGCTCAGTACTGACCTTTGGGCTTGCAGATGTGGAGCCTTGAATTTATATATTATCAGATTAGGAAAGCAAAGAGTTGGAAAGGAAAGCTTTTTATTCTTACAAGTGGTTGAAGCACTGAGACTCTTCCTTGTAAACTGGTAGAGCCTTACCTGCAACAAGCAGGAGTTGAACTCAGGGTGGGCTTATTATTATTTTTACGTTTTTAAGACTTCACTAAGCCACCAATGGGCAAAGAGAATAAACCTAATCACACTGACCCAGCAAATTAGTAAAATAATCTAAAGTAGGTACTGAAGGTAGATGAAGAATATATAGCTTTTTTTTCCTGCAGCTGGGAGCTCTGTCATCTGCTGACCGGCCACTGAGGGCAGGTGAAGAGCAGCAAGTGCTGAAAGTTCCAGGACCATGACCTCAATAGCTTAAAGAGTATGCTGGCCAAAAAGTCTCCAGACTTTGCTGAGGAAAGTGTCTGTATGTAATTTCTTGAAGAATACATACTGCAAATTCAGTTTCTAAGCACACAGTATGACAAGCTTTCCTTGAAACACTTATTATTACTCATAATACCCACACAAATTGAGTGAAACATGGGGCATCTTGTTTCCAGTAATACCTATTTAATCATGCCTACCTTTTCCATTTGGCCCATTACACAGCATTTATTCTTCAGCTGCATAAACTGTGGTAGAAATTTGTTTTCTAAAAGACCTTTTTTCTAAAAACAGAGTTAGAAGCTTTTTGCAGTTTGTCCATCCACGATTTTGCTTGTGCTTACAATCTGACAAGTAGCTTTCCTTTGCATTATTATCTATCTTTGCTTTTCAGCAGACTGACAAGTATATACTGATGGCAGACCTAGTTTTAAAAAGCTAAATTGTTCCTTTCTTTTCTGTTTCATTTTTTGAATCTTCCGTGATCCAAAGTTGTTAGAAATTAAATATATTCTATCTGAAACTATTTTAGTCTCTGTTTTAAGAAGAAAATCAAGAAATTATCTATACGTAATGAAAAAAGGATATAACCAAAGTCTATTAAGACAAAGCAAGTCTAGGCCAGGTCACTATGAGTGACTTGCAGGCAAGGCTTGGGAATTAAGTCCCAAGTTTTGAAGTCTGTCCTTTCATTTTAATCAATGAAAATTCAGTGAGATATATTGGAGGAGTGGCCATGGAAAGTCTGGCCCATGACTTCTGGATACATAATTGAAATGAAGAACTAGTGGCCAAGAGTAAGGATTCCATTGATATACCTATGCTGCCTTGCTGTAGGACTGTCAACGCTGCAATACCTTGACAAAGGACAACAGGTAACAAGGTTAAAGAAATATTGCAGTGATCAGGAAAGGAGAAGGTGGCGAGAGGAGAAAGGCAGAGGTAGAAAGCAGGATAATTGAATGTTGCAGACCATTGCTCAGTCATGAGCTCATAGCAATGACCTTTTGCCTGACAGAGAGGAGTAAAGGTTAAGCACCAACCGTGCCTCAGCCAGCACGGACTTTTCAGTGTGATGCAGTTGCTAAGCTCTCCACAATAGGCATCCAGATGTATGCAGTTAGAAAGCAATGTGAATCATCCTGGAGTAATGATAACTGGAGAGACATAAGGAATAAAACAGTCAAAACTCAGCGAGGCACTCTTAAACTATATTTCCAAGAAAAAAAGGTCCACCCTCAGGTCTCCAAAATTAGTCACAGAAAAGTACCGCTTCAGATACAGAGAAATGCTTTGCTTCCTCAGGCCTGCGCAAAGAGGATGCCTGCTGACAAAAATCACTCAGGTTGTGAGAGGACAGATACATTTGACTTTGTACATGAAGAATTTCATGGTTGCATTTGTAAAGTTCATAGTTACTACAAGCTCTGAAGTCATGCTTTCATCCAGTGGAGCTGGATGGCATCATTTATGGTCCAGAGGGAATCTGCACAATGCCTTTTATGTTCAAGCCAGTCTGTGGCTTGAGATAAATCTGCTGTGAATATTTTGTAGATTTTTTTCTGGTAAGACAAGCTGGTCAGTGAGAGACCTTGCTGATCAAGAAAACAATACGCAGTTATCTCCCAGCAAGAGTTCAATCAGCTCGGAAATTCACAGCTGGCTTAAAAGGAGGAACGTATAAGCAGGAGATAAAGTTCAGCGTGGCAAAGCATATTAAGAGATGAACGGGAAACGTAATAGATGCATGAATGACACAGGGAGTTGGAATCCGCTCTGCTGAGCACAGCCAAAGCAGGACACCCTGCGTGATCCAGGGAAGCCAGATCAGTGCTGCTGTTGGGTTGCACATTTGTTGTATGGTGTAGAATTCACTCCCTGGAAACACTGAAATTCAGGACATTCTTCAGTCAAGGGGCCTTAGGATTAATGGCTTTGGCCATGTTTCTCTGGAGTAACTGAGATATGAGAAGACGATGCAAAAGCAAGCATTAAAAAAAAAACCAACCTTGCCATTTCCCTCCTCTTACCTGGGTTTTCGTGCTGAACAGGAGCTCTTAAAAGCTGTGGAAGTCCTACAGGAAAGCTGAGAAAAAGCAATATCCTATAGCAGAAAGGAAGATGCATTCACTGTTTTTGCCACCTTCCTCTCCAGATAAGCTGGGTGGAACCACAGCCTTCTACGGTGTAACAAAGGAGAGGTATGGAGGAAAGATCTTTGAAAAGTAATTTTAAGTAATATCATTAAAAATGCATCTGTTGAAACCAGTGTGCAACATCCATGGTGAATTTATTTTGCTGAATTTGCCCAGTAGGATAATCCTAGTCACAATGAAACTTCTGTGATGAAAGTATTTTTGGTACCTGAGAATATTTACTTTTTTCCCCTCATGGAAAAAAGTTAATAGAGTCCCGTAAACCTGTGACAAATTTACTTTATCAGCAGCTCATCAGGAAAGGAGTAGAGCCAAAAAGTGAAAAACAAAATGATAGAAGATGTCAGGCCCAGATGACCTAGTACTCCTATGGAGTAGTTTCAGTACTGCTCACAAGGAGTGTCATCCATGGAAAAGGAATTACTACTTTCTCAGCTAAATATGACAGTATAATGAGCATTTTACAGATTAAAGAGGAAGGATCAGAATAAAACTGAGTTCAGATGTTAGGCATGCATTTTTAGGGCTGTGCAGCAGGACGGTGACATTCAGCAGTATTCTCTGAGGACATAGACCTCAGAGAAAACAAATAAGTGCATTGAGATGAGTTTGAAGGATGCTAACAGCAGAACTATTTGTTTGTTTGCATACCAAAGTCCAGGGATTTCATCTAATAGTTCCTGCAGGTGGTGTGTAGATCCTAAAGGCATGAGAAAAAACGTAAGAGCTGTGGCTCTAAATATAAACAACACATGCAGATTCAACCTTCCTGCTCGCTAGAAAAAATACGGAAAAGTTCCCAAATCCTTAGACTGGTTATAGTATTTAGGACCATTCTGTCAAACCTGGTGCTGTTTTTATGATTTTATTAGGGTGAAAATACCAACGGAACCACTCATGATGCCTGTGTTTGTCTAAAAGAACTGCTGCACATCATTTCAGTTCTTTTAATCATGACCCTGCACACTGATGAGGCATTAGGCATAGAAAGGCAACTGCGTATTCATTCACCACAGCTCAGGAAGCTGGCAACAGTGGTGCCCGTATATGCTCAGCAAAAAGTGGGCATCTACCCCCTTTTGAAAATGTTTGAATTCTGGTGTTTCCTGTACCCAGCTAAATGTTTCCAGGAAACTCGTGGGAACACTAGAGACACCCACGCTCCTGTTGAATTTGGTAAAAACCAGCAGATAAAAAATATTTGGGAAAAAGTAAAGGGGGAAAGGCAGATCATACAAACAAACTGAATAATCACACGACACCAACTACTTAGAAAAACAAGTAAAAAAATGTAAATCCGCAGTCTCAGTCCTCAACACCATGCCATTCAGTGTTGATTGCCCTGTTTTCCAATGCTCATTAACATTAAGAACAGGATTTACAGTCCTAAGGGGTATTCTTAACATTCCCTAAACTTTGCTACATCTATCTTCCCCTTCTTATAGAAGTTTAATAGTGTTTTTCCCAGCTTTCTAGCACTTTGAAATGCTTCCTAATTCCACAGAACAACTGCTGAATAATCCCTCCACTGCCACACGTGGTCTGCTGAGCATCAAGCAAGAAAAAAAAATGAAAACATGCAAAGGGAAAAAGGTAGGAAAAGAAAGGAAAAGGAGAATGTAAAAAAAAGACTGATAGAGGACAATGGGGTGAAAGAGTGGACAGAATTACAGTATTTGGACTGTGTCAGAACTGTCTTAGTCTGCCAGAAGAAAAAAAAGGGGATGATGTTTTCAAGTAATTTCTAAGTATATGCCCATGTGAAAGCTGGGAATCAATGTAAAAATTCTCAGTGTTTTGTGGCTTAGGTCTTGAGAACTTATTCCTCCTCCAGAGCAACTTCTAGTAGACCACGAGTAAGTGGTACACTTCTGTTAAAACAAGTATATAGTGTACCTCATATGTGCTCATAACAAGCAATAGCAGAAAGTGAGGAGATCAAATGGCTGGGATGCAGACGTAGCAGCTTGGGTTCAACAGGCAGAGCAGAGACCGAGTGTCTGGAAATCTTCTGGATTGTTTGTTTGTTTACTTTATTAGAGATGTTCTGTGAATCTTTAGCAATTCATTGGGGACATTGGTTTTAATTGAGATGTTTATAGAATTAAAGAAAACAATGTTTTCTACATGTAAAATCTAATTCTATTATAAAATGAGTGGAGGAACATGGTCACTTCCCTATTGAACTGTGCTGGAGCATTCCATGTGCAAATCCTTCAGGTTTTCAGAACATGAAATAAAATTCAAAACAAAGTCAAGAAACTTACTCTATTTCGGGTTATCCAGCTACACTCCAATTTTAAACCATTAACCCTTCATTCCTCTTTTTTCTTCTTTTTTTTAAACTCAGGGAGGGGCGGGGAATAGACAAGCAATCAACAGAGGACTGTCTATTTGTCGGTATGACCAGAACTGATCTGGCTAAAAATTAACCTAATCAAAAGTAAACTGCGATACACTGACTGCAAGAACTTCAGTACTGTGATAATGGATCCAGTAAGGAGAGTGTATGGAAGTTGTGGCCAACCTCTAAATGAAACGGAAATTAACTTCGTATGGATTAATGTACAGTGCAGCTAAACCTTCAGGTTATCTACTTCCACCTCCAAACACGCGGCCTAACAGAAGCAACTTGGGCTTTCTCTTTCATAAGCTCCAAATCTTAGCCTCGACTGTCCCGTCTAGCAGGGAGGAACAGGAGGAATGTTCATTTATATGGTCTGAGAGATCCTATCAGCAGAGAGAGGGATGGATCTGTGCCTGCTTTAAAGCCTGATCTCACCCTGTGACTGACATTGTTCCCCTCGAAACCAAGGTCAACTTAACCCTCTTGTGCATAAGCCTTCAAACGCCATGGACCTGGAACAGACAAAAAGGGTGGAAATCAGCTCAGCTTTTAGCATATATCAGACTAAGAAATATATACAAATTTTGATAAGGATTATTCTGTCTAGCAAAAATGAAAATTTAGAATTTAAGCACAGGTCCAAATAAATAAAAATAGCACACTGCAAACCATCTTTGTGCAGCAAAACCTCTCAAGTTTCTACATTTTACCATCCCCAGCAATGAAACGTCCACTCGGTTGTTGCAACAAGTACACAGCGATCTTAGCCAGAGACGCTGGCATCTTAGAAATATTAACGTAACTTATCGGCAAAGCAGAAGTTGATGGGAAATACATGCTTCATAGATACCAACAGCAGTATCTTTGTTCTCTTCTGTGAGAAATATCTTGGTCGAAAGAACATGTTTGCAGGTTTGCATTAGTAGAACCCGAGTGACTGTGGAATCACACAAGCAGCCATTCGGTACCATGCAGAAGGTTTGCTCAGGATAGATACCGGAGCATCACTCGTGTATCTGGGGGAGAAGTGGGGGGATGGAGAAGGACAATTTAGGCTACCACAAAAAAATACTATCACGCTTTGTCAATGCTGCAGGTTTTCCCTATCTGTAGGAAGCAGGAAAAGAACAAGGTGCCAATATAGAATCTAAATATGAGCTTGAGTTTAATTTTCACTGAAAAGAGTGTCATATTCCAACAGCTACGTGTCTTTAACCAACAATAATACAGTATGCTCCAGGCAACTCATGGGTCTGTAACAGTTTATGTCTGCTAAAACATTAGCCTTTGAGTCTCAGACCTCATTCTGGTGGTTATATACATATCACTCTGACACCCCATTCCCAAACGTTAATTATTCTGGTCTTGTCATTTTTATAGCACATGCACCAATTCTTTACACATTTTACACCTTGCTTGCACAGTGGAGGCTAGAGATTTTGTAGGGGAGAACAGAGAGATATTTCTTTGATTTTTTTTCTGTATTTAGTGAAATACATAAATGCAAAAAGAATTGAGTCCTACTCCAGCTTCCATCTGCAGACATTAACCTCACTGCTTTGTCTCTCTTGACTCAGAAGTTGCTTTATATGCAGTGATATATTTTTCCAAGCCTATTTTAAAAAAAGAAAAAATAGCTGAGCCATGATGAAAACTGGGAAATTTGTTGGCATTGGGAACTTCTGTTTACCAAGAAGAAGAAGAACTATAACTATGTGTCTCATGGGACTTCAAAGCCAGTCAGCCACATTAGAGAAAGGAAGGTCACATTCAAGTATTTCCCATGTAGGAATCCCTGCAGTGAAGCAAATTAGAATCAATCCAAAATTTTGACATTTCATCCTCTTTCAACTGTGGGATGAGAGGTTGTCCTGAAGCATTAACAATAAGCAGGGAGTAACTAAGCAGCCTGGCTCCTGCAGGGTCAGGGAGCATTTATCCCAGCCAGTAGCTTCAGCTGGTGTCACTCCCCATCCCAGGGGAAGAAGGAGCTGCCCGTGAAAGGCAGGCGCTTTGGCAAAAAAATATTTGGAAGTGCACTAAATCCAGAAATCGATTTCTGCTACATGTCCCAAGTGCCTCGCCATATGTAGGACGAGCAGCATGATGATCTAGTTAGTGCATCATGCATTCCTTTAAATTAAGATGCTATATTTTTTAGCAGCATGGGAGGAAGAAAAGAGGGCAGGAAAGGGCAAGAATCTGCAAATGGTGCCCTCAGTTTTATTTGTCAGTATCTTCCTGATTCGGTTTGTTGGCTTTGGCTCCGTGCCACAGGTTGGCCAACTGTCAAGGCTTTGGACATGCATTAAACCAGAAATTTAGATGGTAATTATAATTAATATGAAAATGTATCTAGCTAAAATAATACAGGGCTAGACCCTGCAGCCATGACTGTTCTGTGTAAAAATTGTTTGTAACACTGGCAGAAATCCTAAAAAAAGAGTCAGGTTTTTCCCATCCTGAAATCAATGGGACAGAAGCGATGCATTTTGGAACAATACAATATAAAAAGTTGAGAGTGGAGGGTAAACACAACGACAAATAATTCCCTAATATCTTTGCGGTCATTAATGAATGATCAGCAGCAGATGTGCTCATACTCACATGTTTAGATAGGTTCCAGAAGTAAGTGAGAACATGGATTACTTCAGTTAGTAAGTAATTGCTGCGCTGCGGTGCACCACATTTCCTCCATTTAGCTTCTACTCGTTTCAAGTACCCAGTTTTAAAATCAATATACAGCAATCTGGTTTATGTTTCACTGTGCTTGTGATACTTGTTTGCTGCTGGTGAGTTACTTAATGCTCCTGATTCTGTCCTTGACGCCATCATTTATCACAGAATCACACAGAATCACTAAGGTTGGAAAGGACCTTCAAGATCATCAAGTCCAACCATTAATCCAGCGCCACCGTTTCCCCTAGACCATGTCCTGAAGCGCCACATCCACACGTTTTTTGAACACTTCCAGAGATGGCGACTCCACCACCTCCCTGGGCAGCCTGTTCCAATGCCTGACCACCCTCTCGGTGAAGAAATTTTTCCTAATATCCAATCTAAACCTCCCCTGGTGCAACTTGAGGCCATTTCCTCTTGTCCTATCATTGGTTACTTGGGAGAAGAGACAAACACCCACCTCACCACAACCCCCTTTCAGGTAGTTGTAGAGAGCGATAAGGTCTCCTCTCAGCCTCCTCTTCTCCAGACTAAACAACCCCAGTTCCCTCAGCCGCTCCTCATAAGACTTGTGCTCCAGACCCCTCA
>NW_010538467.1:69989-81151 GCF_000687285.1 Phaethon lepturus
ACTGAACACAGGATGCAAGGTGCAGCCGCACCAGGGCCGAGTACAGGGGCACGATCACTTCCCTACTCCTGCTGGCCACACTATTGCTGATACAGGCCAGGATGCTGTTGGCCTTCTTGGCCACCTGGGCACACTGCCGGCTCATATTCAGCCAGTTGTCAGCCAACACCCCCAGGTTCTTTTCCGCCGGGCAGCTCTCCAGCCACTCCTCCCCAAGCCTGTAGCGTTGCATGGGGTTGTTGTGACCCAAGTGCAGGACCCGGCACTTGGCTTTGTTGAACCTCATACAGTTGGCCTCAGCCCATCGATCCAGCCTGTCCAGATCCCTCTGCAGAGCCCTCCTACCCTCCAGCAGATCAACACTCCCACCCAGCTTGGTGTCATCTGCAAACTTACTGAGGGAGCACTCAATCCCCTCATCCAGATCATCAATAAAGATATTGAACAAGACCAGCCCCAGAACCGAGCCCTGGGGAACACCGCTTGTGCCTGGCCACCAGCCAGATTTAACGCCGTTCACCACAACTCTCTGGGCTTGGCCAGCCAGCCCGTATGCCATCACATAAATGATCCCTGCCTTGCAACACTGAAAATGTGACGAAAAACCATAAAAATAATGGAATCCTGGATGATTTAAGCTTATTATTAGAGGACAGTTGGTTGTTGGGAGAGGTTACCTTTCTCAGGCAAGAAACACAAGTGGCGTGGCGTGTAAAGCAGCAGATCTTGCAGCACAGCCCCTGCTCTGACGTGCGGTGGGAGAGCTCCACCTTAGCACCATGTTAGTGCTGCTGTGAACTCCACACATAAATGCCCTGTACCATCTCCAGCTTAGATACCCTCCCGGTCACGGCAGAAGCTTTTAGCTCCTAATACAAAGACCTTGTGAGTCCAGCTACAGGACCTCAGTGTGCTCAGTGTCCGATGGCACTAACGGTATTTCAAGAGAAAGAAACCCAGAAATACCGTTCCTCTGCTTAACCAAAGCCAACAGCTCAAAGGCAGTGTTGCTACCTGGTTGTACATATACGAAGGTGAAGTTGTTTTCTGTAGGCAAACACAGTTTCAGGGTATTTAGGCCTACATTCATTTCTAAATTCAGGATAAAAGAACTAGTATGTTCTAGCTACACTAGACTGGGGTAGCAATTAATTATTTAAGTTGATTGTTCTTAAAATTTCTCATCAGGTTATTTTTGAACATAGATATAACAGTTTTTAAAAGTCTGATTTACAAAAAAAGGTTCAATAATGCCTAGTCCGGAAAGCTTATCTTACTTTACATTAATACTGGAAGCAAAATTCAGATACTGAACTTAGTGATTTTTTTATATTCCACTTGTTCACAAGCATTTTTAAATTACCACTAAAAATAAATTATCTGTTTCTATTTTGCTTACCAACAACCAACTGAAGAAGACACATCAGGGCAAAGGAACTTCTCAATAATTATCAAATAATTTACAACCAAATAAATTTGTAGACAGCACCAATTTAATAACCAACCAAGAGGTGACAGTACAAAAAGATTTGTGGAGGTAACCTCATACCTGAAAATGGTCAATGACATATTAAATTAAAGACCTCTCTCTTGTGGAAGCCAACTAAAAGCCTAAGGAAAGGATTTATTAACTCATTTGTCATTAAGCCCAGCATTTTCTCAATGCTCTAGAATTACTGGAAAGTTCATACAGCCAAGCATGAAAGGGGTCAAAGTATTCCAGTCTTGTAAGTGAGGTTATGACCATCCTCCTCCTTTTGCAGACAGGTGCCCTAAGAATTAGGTTTCCTATGATCCCCTCTGCTGTCTCAGCCCTACAAACACTTAAAAATTACAGCAAAAATACTATTGACTGCAGAATTTATCACCAGCACACTAGCAGTATTTGTCATTACAAGAAGACAGACATATACATTCCCAAATTGTGAGTAACTTGGGAATATGAGCGGTCTGACACAGCTTCCATTACAGTGACTGGCAACAGCTTTAATAACTAACTATGCAGGGGGGAAAAATAAGCTGTCTGATGAGCTGGTATAGTATTTGACAATATTTCCATTTTTAGGTTGTGACAAAGCATAAAAATGTCAGTAAAATTCAAGGCCAAAGTGATCTTGATATAGAATAACATAAGTCTTACTGATTTTGTCAGTTTTGTCAGCTTGTACTAAAACTCAGACCGGTGCAAACTGTGTATATCCAGATTTCTCCATTGTAAAATTATTGCGTATTTCATTATTAACATATTTTTTACTGAAACCTATTATGCTACAGTAGATCCTTATTTGCAAAAATGGGCAATTGATTTGAGTGAGAGTGTTTGCACGTGTGATGGCTTTTTGGTCTGGGTCTGCACCATGGAACAAACAGAGGCACCTTCTGGAAATGCCCTTGCCAGATGCCTGGTACATTTTTTTCGGCACTTTCAGAAAGTGCCTTTAAGTAAGTTGAGTGCACATCCCTTTTTGAAACTTTCTCTCGCTCATGCTGTACCTGAGGAAGGTCACAGAGGTGGGAGTTTGGAGGGCTGAACG
The DNA here is from genome assembly GCF_000687285.1 of Phaethon lepturus. NCBI lineage: Eukaryota > Metazoa > Chordata > Aves > Phaethontiformes > Phaethontidae > Phaethon > Phaethon lepturus. The sequence continues at coordinate 72,524 of NW_010538467.1, forward strand.
CAGCCGGCGGCCCCAGAGGAAGCAGAGGGCACGGCTGGAGCCGGGGAATGCGCTGCCTCTGCACGGTGCGGAGTGAGCCCGGCACCTCGGAGCGGGAGCTCCTGCGAAGGTGCGGTCAGATCCTTGCCGGTCTGAAACTCATGCGCTGTAGCATGACCTAAAGCCAACTGAAAGCAGAGACTTTAAAGTGGGTCCTTTTGTCGAAATGTAAGGGCTTATAATGCAATTTTAACCAAATTTCCTTTGTTTCATATATAAACAACAGCTGCTAAATAAACTGACCCTTCTAAGAACTATTTGTTTCCAAGTCTCCCAGTTTAGAATTAATTTTTCTGGGAAATAGTTTTAATGTCACAGCCAAAACATTTTTGCCCCATGATACTTATTTTGCAAAATGAAAACCAACAGTTACAGCTTTAAGAGGCAACGAGCACAGCAACTACTTAACAATTTGTTCTTGGCAGGATCTGACCATGTCCCAATACCCTACAGATTAATGTTTGTATAAAGGAAAAATGCAGTATTCAGCAGGGAAAAAGATTATTGCTGGCTGGAGTGCAAAGCGGAACATTGCTTCCTCTGTTCACTTCTAGCACGGTATCTCTCCTCAAAACTCGGCTATCCCACCTCTTCAAGAAACCTGCATCGCAGGCACCTCTGCGAACAGCAGATATCCCAACCGCTGTCTGGGAAAACACTTTGTAGGAGGGATTTTGCACAGTTTTATTTGCAAACTATATTACAGGCTCCCTGTGTAGGACAGAGGAGGATGCACATCTTTGCTTTCTACCAGCTCAGCTCCCTCAACCATTGCTTCAGGACTTTGACCATTTCCACGTGCTGGATCTCAGAGCCAAAGCAAGCATGGATGAGTGAGGTTTTCACGCTCTGCCAAGTTTGACAGTGTGTCTTTTCTCCATGGGAAGAATGACAGCAATTCACACAAGAGACAAATGAAGGGACTTTAGAAGGACCACCTGGATCTGGTCCCACGTGTCTGTGCTGCCAGACAGTCCATGTCAGTGGCTCTCCGACATCTCTCCTCCCCAGCTGGGGCACCACAGCCCAATGCAAATCCCATTACATGGCAGGAGGGTGTATAAAGGGTGAGAGACTTCGTCTCTGCACCAGAGCACAAGGTACCAGACAGAAATTCATTAGGTCTACTCCGCCGCAGTGCAGTGCAGGCGGTGGACCACAAGCAGTCCTCTTATAGCTTTGCAAATTACCTTGATCCAGGGTCATAGTGTGGGAACTATTGTTCAAGATAGTAAGCAACAAAACAGTAGGTTAAAAAAAAAGAAAAAAAAAATCTCATTCCACATATAATACATACAACATCACCTTCTGCTACACTGCTGCCCCAGCAGACAATGTTGATCTTATGGCTCCCTCTGGGGAAATTAAATCAATTTATTCATCAATACACAGCAGGTTTTTTCAAAGGTTAAAATTTGTTACAAATTTTTCATTAGTTTACATTCATACAGAGAGAAAGAAGAAAAGATCCTTTTCCAGTTGTACTTTAACTTACATAGAAAGGAAACCAAGGACATTTTAATGTGTTTCTGGATTTATTCACATTTTAAACTTCATCCAGAGTGATGTTTCCATGACCCTGCTACTTCAGACCTCCCTAGAATGATGCACCACAGACCACTAACCCCTGCAATGGAAACGCTGATTTCATGGAGATGGACCAAAGCAGTGTTAGCCCTTTGCTGATCAGATAACCAAAGAGAAAAATTCTGAGGCAGAATTACGTAGATGGATAAAATGCCAAGTTGGGAATACACAGAAAGATCTGGAAGTGTTTAGATTAGGACAGATTGACTTTATCTACAGGAAAAGGTAAAGCAATTACAGCCAAGGTTTTAAATCTGTTCACAGGGTATTTACTATTGATTACAGGAAAATCAAACTGGACCTTGGACACACTGACAGTGAGAGTGACAAGAGACAGGTAATTCTGTGAGCTGGACTTGCCACATCACATCATTTGCCACATCAGTATCAAAACTGCCTCATTTTTCGAAATACAGGGTTGTCTCTGCTTAATATGCTTGATATTGATAAAATGGTTACTGTTCATACGCAGTACCTACAGCAATGGGGTCAGTAACAAGACCCACTAAGAGTACAGTTAAGGTTAGTTAAGCCTGAAGGTTATTGTCCTCTCAGAGTGAGAAATATCTGACAGTATCTATCGTCAATAGAACTGGATTTTTTTTAATACTAAACATGAACCAGCAGTACCAAAACTATATTGAATAGAAATAACCCACTCTTTAAAACCAGCAGCACTATCATATTTTTAAAGGGGAATGTGACCTCTGTCTACGCTGTGCTAGAAAGGGCTGTTAGGATGGCAAGGATGGATTTTCTACAGCCTTCAGGCTACCATCCATGCTGCAGTTTGTGTCCATCATCCAGCAGTAAGAAATATCGAGAGGAATTAATAATGAAGTAGAGGGCTGTGGCTGCCCTTAAGCCTTCCAGGAAATGTGCTCAGGAGCAGTATTTGCATTGAAGCTCTCGATATATTTTGGATGTGCTTCATGAAAGGTCTACAGGTCCATGCCAGAGAGACAGCAATGCCTCTTCCTACTTCATTTTGGGGCAGTCATGCCTATGAAGGATGTCAGCAGGGCATAATTCTGCATAGCAGAAGATCATGGGACACCTCGATCTTCTCTGATTTCTGATGTTTTCCACTTTTAATAATGCCAGAAAATCCCTAAAAGACTTAGTTAAAAGGGTTTTAATTTTTCTGCTTCTACAGAGATATTAAAAACCCCATGGCCCTTACAAAGAATAAGGGAAGATCTGTGCATAACTGTGGTAATGCCCCTGAAATCAGTGAAGTTGACCTGCGTTTGTAGACCACATGTTCCTTCTGTTTTGCAGTATCGCCAATTAAAAACCCTTGGCTAAACTTAATGAATCTCCTTCTTAATTCTAGAAATACAAGACTTAACTGACTCAGGAAAAATATCATGAAGAATCCTATTTTACAACAGAATCTTTAATGCTTCTTTAATAAGGAAATTTATTGCAGTTCGTGGGTTTCATTTCCTCAAAAAAACCCAGCAGAACAGATCTTCTCAATCAAATGCGTTATTGGCCCTGCTCCACCTTCCCATTAACTGCGAAGCATAAGCTAGCACTGAAAAATAAACTTGATTTACTTTAAGTAGAAAGAGACCAGAAAATAAAAGTAGCTGAAATAGGTCAGGTGCTGAAAAAGGCGGCTGCAAAGTTGAATTTAATCCTGAGTAAGTGATCTGGAGCACAGCTAGTGCATGTTCCTAAATACTGCAGTGCTTGCTGTGCAAAGGCTTTTTGCTCCTCGTTTAATGCATGTGAGAGCTTCCCTGATGGGCCCTCCTAAGCCTCGAGTGCTGTGCTTTGGATTTAGTGCTCCAAAGAGTTTGAAGAAAAATGCCATGCCCCTAAGAGTGTTAATTATAAGGCTCTCAGAATTTAATTGATTACAATCTCCCGTTATTCATTATCTAAGGCATTACACCTGTAGCTCCAACAAGTATTTATGACTCTATTCAACAGATCGCTGCCTATGCCAAACTCCAGACAAGATCTGCCTGTACCAGAAAGTACGAATGCAACGCACTATAAAACTACCACAAGCAGACAGCTGCTAACTTCTCAACGAGCTGAGGACAAACAGAGCTCGAAGGACAGCAAAGTCCAGCTTGTGCAGAGAAAGGTGGAGGCAAGTTCAAGGGTGTAGACTTTGAAAGGCTATGGTGAGCCAGGCACATCCTCTTCCCCACCAGCAGGATTAAAACTGCAGAAAGCAACCAGGGTGCAAGGAAAAGATGAAAACAAGATTATGTAACATATTCTAGGTGGACACAGCATGACACATGATGAAAAATAGCCTTATGTTTATGAATATTGAAGAGACACAGCTAATAAACGCCTCTGAGGTGCTAGGTGTATCAGCTTGGCCACGGCACAGGCATGAAATGCGGTCAACAGACTTTTTCCAAGAAAGAGTCCAGACAACGCATGGCCCCTATATGAAGCGTAAATGTATCTGAAAAGATTGCCACTCCTCTTTGCTCTGCTGACACTGCTACAGCCACTGGAGGTGCCAGAGTAGTAGCCATATGGAAACAGGAGGGAAATTAATCTGCCTGAACCACTTAACAAACATATGCTTGGACAGATAAGCTTTATTTAGGGCTTTGAAGACCTACAATGAGCATCCAAATCAAAGACGGCTAGTACAGGCAGGGGAGCAGAAGGTTATTGACTGAGACGAACAGCTCTTGACAAGCAGGGAGCCGAAAGCTGCAGCAGCCGCCGTTTCAAAATGGGTTTTATCAAGACGTTACAAGATTCACTCCTGCACAGGCAGTACAAGTGCACACAAGAGAACACATGCTTTCAGGATTCGCTGTTTGAATTAACACAGTGTTTTCCACTTTCGGTGAGACACAAGATACGCGGGAAGTGGGAACAGCAAGACCTCTTGCACCCTGAGGAGTTCTCGTAAAGCCCACTGAAGTCAGCTGAAGAGAACGGGGAGCAACCTGCCTCCCTGGCCTTTCCTGCCCCACAAACTTCAACTTCCTCAGCTCCGGCAGAGCTAGCAAAAGACGGGCAATAGCAACACAGCCTGAACCACTGGGGATTTCTGTGGTTTTCTGGTTATTATTTTTGTTATCCTGTGGCTGTTTTCATGCATCCTTAAAGACAGCATGGAGGTTTGCCTGATTACCAGTCGCCAAACTTTCGTTGACTCAAAAAGGGACAAGTTCCAACCTGAGACAGAAAAACAACCAAAATATGAGGGGAAAAGACATAAATATAGCAGATAAAAGGAAGAATAATCACATCCTAATTTTAAGTTGCAGTTTTTACCATGCCCACTACTCATCCTTCCTCCCTGTGTTTGTTGAGCAATGCAACTACATCATGCATCTAAGTTTACAGAAGACCCTTCCTATGACAAATAGAGTGGTAATTTATCTATGCAAATTTAGAGTGAAGAATTAGAAAGATACTGTAGCTGTTATTTGTAATAGGAATGTTCATAGGGAAAAATTACCACAATTTTAAAGGAAAAAATGAGTAACTTGTGGCAGCCTGAGGGCAGGAGGAACTGACACAATGTTATTGCACGCTTTATGCCCATGCAATATTAATGCAATTGCCATGGCAACTGTGACATCCTCTGAAATTATACACCTTTACAATTACAGAATGTCTTCTGAAGGAAAAACACATCTGCAGCTTGCAGAAAGGCTGCTGTAATCTAAAATCTATCTCCTCTTTTTATAAGCATTCAAACATTTCTTCAACAACTCTTTCTTCTAAAGGCTATCATGACAAATTAGTTTCCAATTTGTGTCTGACCTAAGCTTAGCTATGGCTGTCTTTTTTTTTCTGTAGTGAAAAACAAATGTATGTTTTAAATTTTCACGATTATTGGTTGAAGTCACCAAGTCATACAAGAAAAAACCAAAAAGTCTGCACAAAGCAGATGACCAGAGTCTTATAAAAGTGGAAAGGTTCAACATGTCAAAACCAATCATGGCTACATCCACCAGCCACCATGCTTAATCAGGAGCTAAGGCAAGATGCATCATTTACATTTCTATAGTGTTAGTACAGTGTTTTCAGTGAAGAAATTATCTGAATCACACTGAGAATAATATGGGAAACTATGTAATCTGGGGGCCTGAATAGCAGCCATAAAGTAATTGCTCAGTAAAGTAATATAAAGGCCACCAGACACCATGTCATGACAATGTTATCCTTTTCATAATGTATTCAGAAAAATCAAAATGACATAAGCAGGCTTTAGTAACGATGTCCCACTTCTAGCAAAATGCCTCATGTGGATTACATACACTGCAGTCCTCTTCTTTTTATAGTCTCATTACAATTCCTTTCAAATTGAAACCAGGCTATGATTCAAATGCCCATTCCTCCACTCATTTCAGTATGAAGTGAAAGCATCCAGTACCTCAGGTTTATTAGAAAGAAAACAAAGACTTAAGAAATAGTGAAAATGAAGTGCTACATGTCCTGTCCCCAGCAGAAACTGGGGTGGAGGTTCAGTAGCAGCTACTTTAATTGTGCTGTTCCTGAGGGAGGACACTCTGGATGGTGTTGGAGGACTCACTGTGTGCAGTGGCTGAAAGTCCTCATCCAACAAAAATACATTACAAACATTCAAGAGTTTCAGTGTCCCTGTTTATTTTCATAAAAAGTTGCAGATACAGAAGAAATAACACAAAGGGAGGACTCCTTTATCCATTAAAATCAAGTTCAAAAGTCCAAATCCTACCACTGGGTTACAGACTGGTTTTAGACTCTTCTCTAGTATCTATCTTCACCATGTCCTGGTTGGACACCCTCATGGATCTTCAACTTTATTCCCACTTGTTTAGCCTTACAAACCACTCCAGCACAAATGCAGCATATTCAGAACTGAAACGCACTGAGGTAAGTCACAAGATACCCACTCCAATACACCGGCAGAATAATGCTGCACTGGTTTATCTTCCTTACAGCCCAAGCAGATGGCAGGAGCACGGCTCTGGTGGTCAGGGGATGCTCTGCCTCCAGAGCCACTCCCACCCAGGCAGAGGGGGAGAAGGGTGCTCTGGTGCCAGCACGAAGAAGGGTGGCTGGTCCTGACCAAAGTGTTCAGCAATTAGAAGGCTAGGACACCGATCTCAGTCATGGACACAGCAGCTAATAAAAACCATCCAGCATCCTCACTGTTTTACCCAACTGAGATATTGGCTCCATCATGTGCCTGTCTTGTGAACGAAGTTAAAACCAGATGAGACAGGCTCTGCACAACTGTGCGACCCCAGTTAGAAAACACTGCCTTTCGGTGAACTCCTACTCTCATCAGGCTTAGAGCAGATGTGAAATTGGACCAGTGACACACATTCTTGAACATGACTTCAGTCTTTTCCTGACAGTGGCTGACTAATGCAATATGTGTTAAGAGATGCTAAGGAACGAGGGACAGCCCCAGAGAGACATACTCGCTGTATTGCTCAAACCCCTGTATGCTTTGCCACGGTAAGAGTAACACCACAGCATGGGTGATCAAATATGATCTAAGTATAAAGATAGACAACAGTCTTACACTTTCCGATAAAAAATTATAAAACCAGCATAACTAACAAAGAAATATAGAACAGACCGAATGCTTCTCGCTAGAAACCCACCTGCCAAAGATTATTAAAAAACCCAAACAACCAAACGTCAAAGTAAACTAAATCTTAAAATCCTTAGGACACATTTTATCCTACGTTTGGTTAAAATATTAAATATGTGTATATGTTAAAAGAACGTGGAGCAGTTGTGTAACAACTTTCTTTGGAAAATACTACAGTCAGTCAAACATCAGACTTATGCAAAGCTCAATTCCAGTGACACCATGATTTTATTTCTATCTTCTGTAATTGTGCTGGCAGGAATCATTAAGCCACACACTGCAATAAATATTAGACCATTTTGTTTCATAGCTGTTTCCTGGATATACATTTAGGTACCTTCACTAAAATGAAACCTTTCCTGAGCAGAGGAGAAGAAATGGAAGGTACTTTTACGGCAAATTTCAGCCAAACCTGCTCAAACTGGTAGGATCGTCTAAGGCAAACATGGTTAAATCTTCACCTCTGTATGGAGCAAGTCAGGCTACAGCCGCGCCTGAAGGACCGCGAGATCGCAGCAGGCGACCCCCTAACGCACAGCTCCCCGGCAGAGCTCAGACCCCGCTCCTGGAAGCCTGACAAACCGCAGCTTCAATCACTACACCATGCCTCTCCAACTTACAGTTTACCCTAGAACTTTTATTATCATTATCGTCATCATCATCACAACACCAAGGAACTCCATGAAGAACACTACTTTGAAAACATAAACCAAGATGCACCATAACCTTGAATAAATTCTGTAGCCTCAACACAAAGCAAGAATCAGGAGTTTACACACGCACTGGTGTAAAAGAGCAGTGAAACAATATTGGTCAGCGCGCCTAGGAAGGAGCCCAGCATACCAGTTGGGCTAACTATTATAAATTAAGCCGATGGAGCTGCGCTGATTTACTGAGAAAACATCCTGTCAAGTTTGTATTATACTTAACAGCTTCTTCATATTTAATTGTAAAAATCTTAAAGCAACACAAAAGCCTACAGCAACAAAGTCGGCGCCTGCTGCGCACCAGCTGTCTGCGTGACAGAGCATGACGGATAGCCCCCGCCTTTGGGGGGTCTAAGGACTAAAGCAGTCCCTCAGCAGCTAAAAATACTGGCTTCTTCATGCATTACAATCTTTGTTGCAAGAGTACTTTCCCACTGTGCCCATTGCCATCGTTGGGAAATAATTATTGTCATCAGGACTGATCCTCTTTTCATTTACTTCAGTGGGAGGAAAAACACCATGAGAAAGAAATTACGGGGCTGGAATTTTAACCCTAATGCGTCTTTCGGGAAGACTGAAGCACAGACCCCCTGACCTCCCCAGCGCTGCCCACGGGGTGGGGTTCGCCAGCCCCAGGGTTTGCTCCGGGACCCGGCCCCGGGTCAGACCACGGCGTGTGCCGCGCCGGGGCCGCACAGCCCCGCTCCCCAC
>NW_010538468.1:0-22564 GCF_000687285.1 Phaethon lepturus
CTGACTGCAATTCTTCCAAACGGGCTTCTCCTGCGGTGTCTTCTGTGCTCGACCGGTGTTCAACGATGAGATCCCAGAGATCGTATCACGTCGGGGTCACCAGTTGCGGGAGAAAGATGGACTTCACAACTCTATGAGAGTTATATTCCAAAGCCGTTTATTGTCTTGTCTGACTCCAATATACATCATATTTTTTGCTTAGTCACTGCGCACACAGTCATGATTGGTTACAGCTTGTTACACGCTTTATTGCAGTTGGCTATATACAAAATATCACGCGCTGTCCATGCACCTCTCACAGTCAGGATTCGCTGCCTGCAGGTATCCATGCGCTCCTTTGCTTCCTCTTAGTCGTTTACCACAGTTCCTTCTCCTCAAGGTCCAGCCGTGCAGATATCCAGCTGTTTACCAGCTTCTCAATGCCACAGCTCCTTCTCCTTAAGGTCGAGCCATGCAGAATGATCCCAGCATAGAGTTTCTGTTACTAATCTATTATATACACACTTTTATTTAGACTCCTTATCTCTCAAAGTTACGAAATATATTCTACTAAAGGCAAACAAAAAAACCCTGGAGTTTGAAAAATTTAATAAATGAGAACAATATAAATATTTTGAAAAGTTAAGATGCTTCTTTATAAATTCCTTTTTCATACAGGAAGACTCCTAGTTAGATGAGATCTGCCATGAAATAAAGGAGTCTACTTGTTAAAAACAGGTAGTCTGACTTTTATATGTAGATATGAAATATGATGTTTAGTGAACATGGATCTTTACTTTTGATTTAGGGAGGCTCTCTTTTCCTTGGCCTTTGAAGGAAAAAAATATTTTAATTAGGTCAAAACTGTAGCAAGCATCTCTAAAAATGAAGTGCCCATCCTCTGTGTAGCAAAGGATCTTTTTTAAAGGTACAGTGTGCACCTCTGAAAGAAACAAACAGGGAGAGCTTAGCAACTAGCTGAACTCTCCTACTTTTCCTATTGGGGAAAATACTTTGGACCTTATTCCCGTACTCCTTGTGGATATGCTGTTAACTTTTTTATGGCTAAGGACCCACAAGGTGCTATTTTTTTTTCTTCCTGCATACCAGGGTTTTGCTGTAATGAAAAGCTTCAGAAAACAACTGCCACTCACTCATTCTACTCAAGGGACTGATTTTCCATTATGGTCACCTGGATCTAGACTCAATAATTTAGTGTAAACAGTTTCCAGGTTGAACTAGAATAATTTTTTTCCTTGGCAATTTTTCTCATGTACTCTGCAGTTTTTCCACCATTGTAATTCTTTCAACTTCAGCTCATCCCACATCTGGATCTCTACGCCTAACTTCTTATAAACATCTTCATTTTCTGTAAACATTTCCATTTTTGTGTGCACTATCTTTAAAAGAACTGCCCTCTCCTACCTATTACTTCCCATATGTTTCATTTTGCATAGAATGGTACTGGTGTGGGAAGTTAGCACATAGGAATCAAGTATGCTATAGTCAGTCATTGCCTTTTTGTACAGTATATATAGTTAAGATATATCTACTTTAAATCAGTGTGAATGGAACCATCAGCATGGATGAAGCTCCATAGACACAGGTAAAACTCTACCATGCTCTGATTTTATCACTGCTACTTACTGTCCCATTTTCTGGGATATCTTAGCATTTATTTTAAATCCAGATCTGGTCTGCATGCCTTCTGAGAGAGTGAAGGGTATCATCATAAATTTAAAGGACTATCAGTTTTATAATGTCACCTACAAAAGCTAAGAGGCTTAAATTGCAACTTGTTTAGCATTCTTAACATGTAGTTTAAGAGAAAAGGTAAAGAAAATCTCTGGTCATTCAAGGTCTTGGCTTACTCTGAACTTTGTCTCAAACCAGGTTTTTTAGTTCCATTGAAACTTGTCACACAACCTTGTTAAAGGTCTTTGTTCACTGTGTAAGGTTGTGAAATATTTGCAGACTTGCATGACTGGCTCTTTTAAACATCTGGTAATGTTGTTCAAGTGCACTTTCATCAGGTAGCTCATCATGCGGTTTTGAGTTGTGCCTGAATGCAATCTAGTGTATGTTCCTTTAGAAGCATAAGCCACTAGGCTGTTACGAGAGATCATAACAGCTGGCTGTTGTCTCTCCATCAGAGATCAAGGGAAAAATCTGATTGCAGAAGCAAGAAGAGGTTTGAAAAAACTCAAAACACTCTAAAACCTTCATTGGAACTGAAAAATGAAGTAAGATTGCAAAAGCCTATTCAGTTCTGAAATTACAATTTCTAGTGTTTGAATCAGTGTTTGACAGGGATAATGGCAACAAATGTCACAATTAAAATGAAAGGTGTTTTTTTTTCTCAAAATGAAGAGATGAAGACATTGTGATGGCTTGGATAAATACAAAGCTAAGCAATGTTAAGAACAAGGCTAAAGCATCACCTTTAATGACAAGAAATCATTTCTGTATGAGGCCATTATAAGTTAGTGTATAAACTGAATGCCTTATATGCATGGAATGAGCCCAGAAAATCTAATTTTGTTTCTTTGCTATTTAACTATAAACAAATTATTTCTTCAGTGCTATTGGTTGTATCAAAAAGCTATTATATTAGAAATAGTAAGAGAAATTTAGATTCAAGCCCATCTTGTCATTACTAGTAGTACATCCTGCTTCAAATGTGTTTGCTGCTATGCTGCAGTTTGATCCAGAAACAATTTTACAGCTCCGTATTATATGTGAGTGAAAAAACTTTTTACAGTGCATAGCCCTAAATTGACTCCCTCAGTGCCAAAGTACTAAGAGAACAAAGCACTGATATTTCCTTGGTTTCGAATTTTCTATGCTTACTTAATTTATAAAATTCTTAAAATATAGAATGTTTAGGTTTGGTTTTGTTTTAACATGCCTTACTGAGAGTTTTAAAACACCCAGAACTAAAACCAGAGAGATGGTATCATGTGCAGCCAGTCTGGCCTTTATTGGTGGTCTGTATTTTGGACCCGAGTGACAGATTATGTAATCTTGATTTCATTATAAAGAAAATCACTCTTTTTCAATATCTCGCATTTTCATGGGACATCTCATACTGGAAAGCGAAGCTGTGTGATGTTAGGGAATTCTAGCCTGATACGAGGCAAAGTATAGTGGAGGAGAGCTGCAACTGCCTCATGCATGACAAGTTTGTACCTCAAAAAAACATTGTTTCCATTAACATCTATGCAATCTTCACCTACCACAGTACTGTGTTGAAAAATCTGTGACAGCAGAGATGCTGTCCAAAGCAAAGCCCAGCTTGCTCAGGAAAAAAGAGGTACGAAGTTCATGTTTTGCTATTCCTGTGAAACAATTTTATTGACAAGTTTCATGCTGGGAGAGAGTGATTTTTATTTTTGGAAACTTGCATTCAGTGAAAACTGGTTTTAAATCTTAAAAGAAAGAATATATGAAATATCCAACAACCCCTACACCAAGCGTGAAAATAGAAATGTTGCAGTTTTAATAAACAAGTCTCCTTTTAAAAGCAGCTGGAAAGACAATAAATAAAAATGAGTTGCAATTAAACCCCTTGATATCCGTTTTCACTGTAATGAAGCTTCATGGTTTTTTCTGAACTGTAGTGGAGTAAAACTATAATTAATGCTCAACCAGCATGTGAACTGAATGCTACTTGTAATTATATCACCTTGGTAATGCAATAGGATAAGGCACATGACTGATTTTGGATTTTAGCTGGATTTTTCTATTGGATTCACTCCTTACCAAAAAACGTGTTGAGGAAAACTCTATATGGCTGCTTTAGGTATAATGTGCACTTAAGAGTAGTCAGGTTCTTATTCAGCTCTGATACTGCTTCAGTATGTGACTTGGAAGAGATGTTTGGCATCTTCGTCATTTGACTTCCTGAAAAGTGAAATGAAGAAATTATGTACTGGAGAGTCAGGAAGCAAATCAAGATTTTTTTCTTAAATTTGGCAGTACCTAGTAGCCCATGCCTTGCTAATGGGACCTTCTTTTGCAAAGAAGTAATAGCATCTGTTCATCTAAGTAGTACTCAGGTGCCTAAGAAGCAGATAGGTGTTCAGAGAGATTTTGAAAATAACCAAACAGATCAAGCACTTAGACTTTTTTGTCTCTGTGTAAATTAGGTTTGACTTACTTCCGTAACTTAAAACTGTAGTGGACTCCCACATAATTTTGCAGTGCTGGTCTCAAAACTACATTTTAGCAAACCCATAAAGCATTTATGCAAACTAACTAGGAAGGTGGAATAAAAATTGTCATTCTTCTAGTGAAATATATTTTCATGGTTATTGCTGACAAGCAATAGCCTGTAAAAACAGTCATGGTGTAAACAGCACAGGAACAGCAATTTCACTTGAATGAGAACATCTTTCTTGATAAGAAAATTTGCACTTCATCAAACAGGGAAAAGTTATGTTGATTGGCTGCAGATTTCTAAGCTTACATGAGATTGCTGGGAACAGAGATGGTAAAGCTCTTTCCAGCTGGTGGGCTGAAACTCTTTCCTACAGCTATCTCCAGAAAATTGCCAGATTGTGAGTTGCATGAGGTAGCTCCAGGCATGCAATATGGATCAATATGCAGACATCTGTGGATGATATTCCATGTTGAAGATTAGAAGGTTATTTGTAACGGTAACTAAGTGTAGTTTCTGCTTTTCATAACTTGAGAGGCATGAGATGAAAACAAGAATGAAATGTCTTTTTTAGTTTGCCTCAAAAAAAAAAAGTCAAAGTCAAAACCCAAAAGATCCTGCCTCCCCCTTAACAGCCTTAGCGATCTGCTACCAAGGTAGGATAGATCCCCAGTGTCAAAATCCCACTAGCTTTTGAAACCTCTTTGTTTTTGTCCCATTCAGTTTCTGATTTCTCAAGTGGGAACATTTGAAAAGAACACAGCTTCTGAAGGGATGTCTGCAGAGTGTTTTTTTTTCTAGAAAATTAAATCCTTTAAAGTTGGCCCTGCCTCTAGCATCTTTTTAAAATTGTGATCTACAACTACTTCTCGTATTTGCAATCCACGATCTCTAATGAACATTTTTGCCACCACAAGACATATAAAATTCAATGGTGATGTTTCACAGTGAATGTATTTGAGTCTCTCATTTTCTCAAACAGCTTGCAAAGGCATATAATGAAGAAGTCACACAAATAATTTCAGAGTTTTCCTCAGAGTTTGCCTGTAGAATAGATTTGAAATTAGATTAAAAAAAATTATAGTTAAGATAGCTTCCAGTAAAAACTTCCATGGAAAAACTACCTTGGAATTCCAAATCACATATTTCAAAGGACTGTGTATATAGTTTCTCATGGAAACAAAAATGTTGTGGGATGTTTTGCTGAGTAAAATAATGGGAAGAGTTTTTTTTCCAGGTGATGGTTTACAGGAGAGACAAGGATAGGATTATAACCCTGACCACAAAGTAAAATGAGACAGTCACTTCTTTTTTAGGATTCTGTGCAGACCTCCGATACTAATAAACCAACTACTGCATGAAAGTACTTTTTTTTTTAGAGATCAATCTGGATTGTGTATCCACTGCAAGTGTGTCAGACAATTCCTTTTCTAATATAGCAAAAAATTAGCCTCAATGAGCAGAATTAATGTTGCCTGTCTTTCAAACCTGCCTCAGCACAGACTCCTCAGGGTGTCTCACAGACGTATGCAAATGGTTTTGCACAGACAATTGTTAAATTGTCACTGCATTTGATATCCTTGTTTTTTCCTTCTGATGATGACTTTAATGAGATCAAGCCATACTATTTAAGGAGTGTTTTGAAGGATTCAGTCTACTGGCAATATTTTGGCTTGTTTGCAGAACTCAAAGTTATTTCTGAATGTTAGGGAATTTATGTATAAGAGATGTGATAGAGTCCAACCCTGTATACTTCTGAAAATAATACATAAATGTATCACTTCCTGCAGACTGTTGTATTTTTGCCTTTTTTTAAAGGCAGGTATTTCTTCCTCCAATAATTGTGCACTAATTATAAATTGGTTTCTTCTGTGATTTGAGTATGTAAGATTTATGCTAAGTTAGCACAATAAGAATGAAGGTCTTACCAGTGAATCAGAAGTTGTTTATAACACATACTTGGAGAAGCGAATCTTAAGGTGACTTTGACTGAAGTCTATTAAAGAAGAACAAGGAAGAACTTGTGGCTTGTGTTGATGCAATTCATTTACACTCTAAAATACAGAGCATTAGCTGATATCCATTTTCAGCAGAAACATACAGATTTTTAAGTCCATATAACTTTCCTTCCTTTAATGGAAACAGCTCACATCAAACTGCTATTCTATCTGTGTTGCTACTAGTAGGGAATGAACTGGGACTTAACCTGCTTGTTAGAAATAATTTCAGCTGTTATGCTCCAGTACTTACCTGAATTCACTGAAATGCCATAATCTATATCAGTCTTAAAAATCAAATTATTTCCAAATCTGTTTAAATTTGAAATAAACTGTTTTTGTTGGACATATAGCATTGAGTGTTTTAGGAATACAGCAAATACCAATACTGGTATAGCTAACTCCCAGATGTTCATATCTTTCTTTGAAAAATCTATGAAATGAAATAAAAAAGAATTAATTCAAGTTACATGGCTTTCAAAGTTCAATCTCATGCTCCGTGTTTTTGACAGCTGTAAACACTCACAAGGTGTCCATGTCCTCCATTATAACTGTGATACTGTGCCATCTTGTGAGTCTTGACTGAATTTTAACAGCAAGTGAAAAAACTAGGGTGGCATTGAAAGAGGAACTTCACTAGAGGTGAATGACAAGCCTCCAGCTGACAGCAATAGAAATGGAAAGTTTAGAGAGTTTCTGCATAAAGCACAGAACCTAGTGATGCTGCTGAGATGACTGCTGGTATTTCTTGGAAACCTGAGAGTCATCGCATTTTTTCTTGTCCCTCACCACTCCATTTTATTTCGATTTCTTCAGATGCGAAGAGATTACATTAGTCCCTTTACACGTATTTCTGTTTCTTGGATAAAAACTTCTGCTTTGAACTTGCCCAACAATAGAATCTTAATTCCATGGTCATTTTAGGTGTGTGATACTCTAAATAGCTAAAGCATTGGAAGGAATAAATGTTGCATTTCTATACTGCTGCAGTTCCCATAACATCAGGCCTAAGGAACTGAGTTTTCTGAAACCACTTAATATTTTTTTTTACTCTTGGTATGATTGCAGGTATGTGTTAAGTGTGAAAGGAAAGCAAAGCTAACATCAATGTATCTTTATTTTTACTTTTACTGCTGATCTTAACCATTTTCTCATCCCATAGTTCCATACGCAGTTTCAGTGTTCCTTCAGATTAGTCCTAGGGAAACAAGTGTGGAGACTAAATAAATCCCTGATTCTGCTCTGTAGCTGTAGGCCTGATTGCTTCCTACTCAAAAGCTATAATAGTTTTTATTTGGAATGACCTATTGTTTTACAAATACATGCTCAAACCTATGATCAAACTTCAAGGGTTTTTAAAGATATTGCAATCATGTGATATGACAGATTGCAGGTTGCACACATTGTGCTTTGGATGATAAAGTTTTCTCTCAACACTGTAGGGATGAGTAGCATAACTGTGTTATCAGTAAGATATTGCTGTAAATGCAAACTGCTGCATATTTTTTTTCAATCCAGGTCTTAAGGGAAAGTACACAGCTTCTTTTGAGACTGATAACTAAAGCCAAGACCAGGAGCACATATCCTGAAATGGGTAACATTTTACTGTCATAATCAGAGAAAAACAGTTATGGCCAAAAAATCCCATTCCTTAAGCACCTTTTAAAAAGTGCCACTCCTCTAATTTTCTGAGGTGGGAGACAAATTTTTGGAAGATGTCTTGTGTACATAAAGGGGGAGAGACTCAGTTAGCACCCAAGGTCAGGCATTTAAGACTTCTATCTTCAAAGTCTGGATAAATAAGGGAGTTTTGTTATGATGGAGGAAATATAAAGTGCGAGTCTTCTAGGCTATATTCCATTGCTATTGTACCTTACAAAGAAACGTATTTACAAGATGACTTTATCAAAACAGGATTGAAAATAAGTCTTATTACTGTTACACAGGAAATATAATTCTGGATAATATATTTAATCTGTTAATATTAATTTTTCAAACTGAAAGAGGAGATATAATTTGTTACTAACCAATTAAGAATTTAAATGAGATAATTATAATTATGTGAAAACCTACTTAAACACTTCCTGAACACATCACATTTTGTGTTACATAGATGCAGAAAAATCCTTCACTCACTGAGACAAGTAGTGATTTCACATACCATAAAATATTACCCAGATCTATGTGTTTTGAACATGAACTTTATTTGTTCAAACTAAGCTTTCTCTTTATTTGAGCTGACTTTGGGTTAGCCTTTTTTCTTCTTACAAGCTTATAAGATGGAAGTATTTGGCCAAGACTGCTAGTCTTTTATTGCCATTTTGTGTATTATGGCAAGGTGTATTATGGTGCTGTTGGAAAGAATGTATTTCTCCATAATTGTAATAATTTTTCTTAAGGTACTTCTTAATGGTTTCACAAAAGTTTTTTTTTTTATCTGATTGCTCTGTTATTTTTTATTGTAGCAAAATATTTGTTCCATAAAGAAACTAGAAGAGAGTTTAAATGTAAATGTACACAGGTTTATCAACTTGTCTACAGTGGAATTTATTAATCAGGACTTAATGAAATTATGACATTAAGAGCATTATTTGAAGAAAAAAAAATTCCCCATTAACCGTAAGTTGCTGAGAAGTAACAGTAAATTTTGCGTTTTCTGTGAACCATATCTGTGGACATTTTCTGCAATAGAAAATAGTGTAAACAACCTATTGTTCAATTTAAAATAGCTCATGTAATGGTAAATAATAAGTGGTGTTTAAAAACTTAAAGAAGAGAAAAGTAATGGAAATTTGTTATTACCTGGTTGTGATTCTACAGTAAATTCAAATTAGCAGACCACTTTGAGTTCTCTTGAGGTCAGTGGGTTTTATGAGCACTGGTGCTAGAAAATGCAGGATGAATCCATGTGATGCTGCTTACCGTGTCAAGAAAAGGGTTCCTAATCACTTTGCCTCAACTTCCTACCTTTGGAATCTGATCTTCAATGCATGATCCTGACCACAGAGCTGAGTTTCTTAGGGTCATTCTCCCCCTCTTTTTGAGGCTAGAGTGCTCCTCTGTGTATAGTAGAAATAATTTCTTCTTTGTGAGACTTGGTTTTCTAGCTGTGCTTCTCTTTGGTCTTCAGAGATCACACTGTTTATACTAAAGGAGCAAAATACATGTGAGGATGCTCTCCCAGATATTGATTGCTTCTGGAGACATAATGGCTGCAGCTGCTGTGAGTAGCAAGACAAAGAGCTTCAAATGATAACCTTCTGTCTTCTCAGATGAACAGGGAAAATGTTAACTGTTGATATTTTATATTAGTGTTATTGGAAACTCTACTTCTGAAAGGATCTCAGGAATAAGAATGAAAACTGCAATAAGTATGGACCTTTGGAGTGATTTATTAATATTAATTTGAGACAACTAGTGCACCTGAATTGTACTGTATGCCTGCCTTATAAAATGCCATCACTGTGAGATTTTTACTTGATTCTGTAGTCCGTTTTGGTTCATGCAAAATCAAATCATACTGGGACTGTTTATTTCTTTTTCTTGTTTTGTTTTGTTTCTGCCATTGTACTGCCTGTAAAATAGGGACACTGAGCTAGAAAAAGAAGAGCCATCCTATTGTGCTTTCATCGTTATCACTGATTTTTCTTTTGCTAAACTTGATGTGGATAATCCCAGTAGCATAGAGAAATTAGTATTGTCAGAGCAAGGTTTTTGAACTGAGGTCTGACACATTAATTATGCTTGATAAATGGTCTGGTCTAAAGATAAAATTTTCAGCAACAGTATCCAGCAACCCATGTACAAATAACAAAGACAGTAAGTTAAACTGTGATTATAAACAAGACTTCACAGTGTTCCCCTTAGCCTGGAACCTCAGTGTGTTCTGACAAGCACAGATGTGTGGCAAGAAAAACCCTCTGATTTGGAAATCAAAGATACACTCTTGCTTTCTCTCTGCTGTGTGCCATTATTCTCTTAGCTACTTAATGGATACTCTTTAACAGCTCATTCTGTGTTTTCCTATCATCCCTTGATGTTAGTGTAGGTCTTGAATAGAAAGGCATGTGGTATTTTTTTTTTTTGCAAGGAATGGTTATTCCTAATAAATATTCTACTAATGATATTGTGGCAAACAAAGGTTATAACTGTATAGTTCCCATAGAATAGGGACACTATTTCTACCAGTGATAATTTACTGTTTATTCTGTCATATACAATTCTTTTGAGTAGAGACTTCATTTTGACATTTGGGTTTTTTTCTTTCTTCAGAATTCACATTTATTCTCTTGGCCTTTATCTTCAGAGAGATATAAAGCTCAATTTTTACTTGCCTCCTGTAGTTTGTTGTTGTGGTTGATGTAGAAAAATCACATGCTTAATACACATACTGCTGTAAAATACAAAGTGTTCATAGGGTACATGTATCCTCTGCCAGTTAGGTAGGGTAATGTAAAGGATCCTATGCAATTGTGCCTGCCTAGATTGCTTTAGAAGAACATGGCAAATACTGTTACTCTTTCATTGAATCACTGCTATGTGGCTGCAATGTATACTTTTTTCCTGGTGATGGCATAGAGTTAACGATATTATTCTCTTATTGCAAACTTTTTATCATAGTGCTCTGTATAGCACCATCACATCCCAGGGATGCCCTGTGTTGCATGTTTTCTGGATCAATGGAAAGCACATCTCTAAAAAGGTCTTTAATATAGAACAGTTTCTTAGTGAGAAGAGACTTGGGATCTGTCCCTGTCTTTAAATAAGCATGAGCATCCTCTGGCATGAATTTTCTGCTTATGTGCTAATTCAGTAAACTTGCTTGATGAGTCAATAGAAGGTTTGTCATTACATGGCAATATTCACAGGAGTAGCTCATAACTTGAAACCCCCACAAGTGCATGCACCTCAGCTTGGAGCCAAAGTGAGCGCTCCTTCCAACCTGGGGTGTGCCTTGAGCTAAACATTAGTCTGGACTCATCACCCTGCCAGGGGCAAAGCACTCTTGCAAAAGCTCGAAGGTGTTTCCAGGCTGAGCGCGCTCCTTGTGATGCTGCCTGCGTGAGGGGGTGATCCTGTGCCTAGTGTAACACGCTTGCTCCCGCCCCAGGTGTGCGCAGCCCCTGAGCTGCAGTGCTGCAGTTGTACCTGATATTTTTCCAAGACTTGGGAACTTAGAACTTCTTTTACCTTATGTTTGGAAAGGCCAAATATCTTCTTTTATCCAATGTTTGGATACCCTGTCCTCGTAATGAGAAGCAATTGCACATCAGGTGAGCTGTGCTAGGATGTGGTTGCTGTCTGAACAGTCACTGCACATAGTCTGTAGTGAGTACCCCTGGGAAATATGTGTGTGTTTCCTCAATCTTTTAGATTATTTCATGAGAATTTGTCTAAATTGTGCTCATCGCTACAAAAACACTGTAGCTATCTATCTAACGCTGCTTTTGTTGTCTCTCTTGGCATGGCAAAGACGCTACGTTGTGCCCAGTCAGTCAGACATGGCAAACAGGATTTGCATGGGTGCAGAAGGAGGCTGCTTAATGTGCCGGTGAGCCAGGGTGGTTTTCTCACACAGCACTTACATTCCGCTGCCTTACCCATAAGCTCTGTTGTAAATATTTTTGTGTCTTTTAAATGGTAGTGTTTGAGGAAGAGCATGCAAGAATGGGTCAGACTAAAGGCCTTGCAGACCTGTGAGTCCATCTGGCAATGGCCTGTGTAAGATGTTTGAGGCACAGAAATATTTGCACAAGAATACAATGTAAGTGAGGTTTCCTACTTGCATAGTTTCTGCAGGGTTTTTTTTGTTTGAATGTTTTTTTTTGAAGTTTGAACTCACAAAATGATTGCAAGAAGCTGAAATATTTCTGAAGGTCTTGTGCCTTTGGAGCAGTATCAAATGTTTCTCACCTCTGCCACCCAAATGCTAGTCTTTACTTTTCACTTCAGTTCATAGACATTGATGAGCCAAGACCCTCTGGTCACTGGAAGCTGTCCTCGGCACAGAGCCTGGGAGGTCAGAAAGGAAATGGGTGGTGGCTCGACCACATCAAGTTTAGCAAAAGAAAAATCAGTGATGACACTGAAGGCACAATAGGATGGCTCTTCGTGTCTGCAGAGTTGTTTTGCATATTCTCACTCCTCTCTCTGGCTGCAAATGTTTTTTACATTTCTTAAATATGTTATCCCAGAGATGCTACTACCATAACTGATGGGCTCAGCCTTGGCCAGTGGCAGGTCCATCTTGGAGCTAGCTGGCATTGGCTCTGTCAGACACAGGGGAAGCTTCTAGCAGCTTCTCACAGAAGCCACCCCTGTTGCCCCCCTTGCTATCAAAACCATGCCGTGCAAACCCAATACAGAAAGGTATGAATTTCAGCCAATAGGAGCAGTTTAACCCCTGCTGTGGGCTATACAGGACATTAATTGTAGTGGTGAATGTGGAAGTTTCCTGTCCTGCTGGTGGATTGTTAAGGCCAGAATGGAAATGCTCTCCCATTTCCATGGAAAAGCCGCACCCCCCAACTTATAAATTAAATAACAGGTGAGGGAAAAGGAAAAGGAAGTACCATGTCAGTGGAAATCTCTGGTGCAGAAAACTTCAGAGAGTTTGACTTTTTAACATCTTATTTTATAGATCAACTTATATTTCAAAAAATAAAAATAGACCCCCTATCACTTGAAACAGAAAACCAAGAACATTTCCACTTAAAAATGACACAACATTTCAGACTCAAATATTTAAAAAACAAAATACCACAGAAAATATATCAAAAGCAGTATTTCCTGCAAGTTCCTATTTCAGAATCAATGTATTAAACCCCTCCAACTGTGTACTAATACCACTGTGAGCCCAAAAATAATTTCTTATTAATCACCATGTAACACAAAACCAGATCTTGGAAGGGGATGAAGAATGGAACAAGATTTGACCATTCCAACACAATTTCCTTTTACCCCTCTTCCTCCAAAGGGTAATAAGAACACTTAAATGATGTCATATTTATTTCTAAATAAACTGTTGATAAAATCTATACGATGATAAAATAATGGCTCCTTTGAGAAACAGACATCAACTGTGACAGGGTATAAAATATCTTATAAAAAAAAAGTGGAATCATCACAGAGTGACTTCTTATAAGAAGAGAGGAGGAACCTGTGGAGGCTATGCAAGGAGAGTCAGAGATAAACTTGGACCTTGTGTAAATTGTCATTGAGCAGAATCATATTATATTTTACACATGATTAACAGATTTATATGCATATGAAAATGTGGATATTTTTGCTTAGCAAGCCTCACACAGGAAGAAAATGCTTTGGGGGCTATTATGCAAAAAGATCAAGCCATAAACCATTGATTTGTGTTCATCTGAAGAAATATCACTGCATCCTCTTTCCTTAGCATCTGCTGCTGGTATGTGTCAGAGATAAGACCTTCGAAAGGTTGGTCTGACCCAATGTGGGCTACCTCTAGTCATTTGTCAGTCCCATATATCAGCAATCAGGCAGTTTCGTGCTCTCTTCTTACTTATGTCTTACCAATTTTAACAATTTTTCTCTACTGTGCAGAGAAACTTCAGGTTTTCCTCCTGTAGGAATGCACCAGGATCTTGTTTAGCAACTTCGCATCATCCCTGGACGGAGTGTACTAAAAGCCTGACCATCTGAATACATACAGATGACCTGAGCCTGCCTTCTCTTACTGTTATTAGTTCTGCATGCTATAGTGTTGTCTGTGCCTAGATTTGTCCCCATAAAACCTATTATGTTGGCTACATTATGGTTCCTGCAGAGGCAGGAGTGCTGTTCTCCTGCTTTAAGTGACTTTTTTGACTCAACACATCCAGAGCTGTCCAAGATTAATTAATTCCAATTAATTTCAATGTATTGCAGATCGGCACTCCCAAGACTAGGTTTATGTTGGTTAGAAACATAGAGTTTCATAATGGCAAACCTAATACTGCCATAGTTTGGAACAGATATATATGTAAGACAACATTACTATTAATGCAGTACACAATTACTCATTTAATTGAATGAAATTTCATAGCATCTTTTTCTGGATTGTTCTCATTATACAGATTGAAAAAAAATGAGGCCAGTTTAAATTAATATTTTTTTTACATTTCTACCATTAATCCATTTTGATGAAACCATTGCTCTCCTTTTCATTAAAAAAAAAGGGGAAAAAAAAGCCATCTGTTGGCTTTTCAGAAGAATCACTGTGGGACAAGGTAATTGCATGCCCTTGCATCTCCGTGTAGGGTGCCAGTCTGAGGAGGCTTGCTCTGACGCACCCAGCAGACGAGGAGTTTGACCACCTCTCTGTTTTTTAAGGCTGTGTTTCGAGACAGGGTGGCTTCATTAACAGGTATTGTAATAAGACTCTAGGGCACTGAAGTTCTGCTTAAAGGTTCAGATTTCTTTCCATTCCCTACAGCATACAACGTGCTGTGATTAATGACAGATAGTACAGTTCGTAACCTGACAGTAGTCTACATCTACTGGATCCTGTTGTAACTACACGGTCCCAATATTCAGACAACTAAACAGTGCTAATCATCACTTTTAGCCTATAGGGAAAGGAGAGTACCCTCATAATATGCTCTGATGCAATACTTGAAAGAATTTTTTTCTTTCAATTTTCTATTTCTTTATTGTATGTCTTGCGACCTCTATTCACATTTGCAAAGACTCTTTACAATTTTTATGAAGTGTTATTTATCAGGTTAGTAAACAGAGAGATTGTCTTTTTGTGAAAGTTTTATAGATTTTCTTCCTCATTAATATTTTTAAATACATTAGTGCTCCCTTGTTTTTCCCTCATCTTCCCCCAGGGTGTCACACTTCTGCATTGTTTTCCCTTGCTTTAATAATCTTTTTTTTTTTTTTTTTCATTTTTTCCCCTTTTCTATGTTCAAGACACATTTACTTTCTCATCTCTTTTTCTCCTACTCTTCTACTCTTTTATCCTCTCTCTTGCCCACTTTCCTTTGTATGTTTTCTTCCTTTTGGTGTTTTTTTTTGCTGCTAATGCTTTTTTCCCTTGGTCCTCAACTCTTTGCTTTGCAGTCCCTTTGCTGACCTACCAGAATTCCCATCGTGTTTATTTTCTTGGTTTGTCAGCTCAGCATGCAGACTGATCCTATGCAACCCGCTGGTCTGATCCTATGCTGAGTTCCAATGGAGTAGGCTGGGTAGCTGTAGTAAGGCAAGTGCAAATCAGAACTTCACAGCAGCATAAGGCACCTTTTGCTTGCAAAGAAACATAGAGAGCAGAGCTCTGCTCTTCTGTAGTTCTTCTGTCTGTTGTATTCTCTGTTCTGAAGACAGTCTTAACCTTAAGCTGGGGGAAGGCACAAAAAAGCTATCTATCAACCACTGGTGGGCAGGGAGCTCTCTGAATATATAATCACTGAAGTGGCTGTAGAAAAGTGTTTAATTTAACACTTGTACAGAAATAATGTTGCTTTGCTTGTCTCAGATTGATATGTTCCCTTTCTCTTTCATGAATATTCTTCTCATCTGATGTAAAGACATTGTGCTATTTTCATGCTGTTATTTAATTTCATTGTAGAGCTATAATGGCTGATTTTGAAACAGGATTCAATATTCCTGCCAGATGTACATGAGGGCTAGAATATATCACTAGGTTAAGTTCTTCTTCCTTTGTAAACCTGTTATTTTTGCAGGTGGTAACAACATGTTCAGGTGCTGCACATCCTCAGGAAATGTGCATGCAAAAACATTTTGAAAGTCAATCTAAAAAATTCTTAGTCTCTATGTCAATTTCTTGTTTAATAAATTACAAATAAAGAAATAAACTTACTTTCTAAACTTAAAAAGGCATCTCTTTCTCATTAGAGGCTGAACATTACATTTTGTAATTTGGAGAGCATAGGCAAGACTTCTTAACCATGCAGGAAACATTGAGGAGTGAGGCTTTTGATCTGATATTTTCAATTGTGAAATGGAAATCTATCTTCTTAGTCCTATGGAAAGTAATGGAAAATATCTCCTTAGTCCATTGTAGTATTTGAATAGATAAAAATATACAGTGTCTGACTGTAAGCCCACGTGTTGGGATTGCTGGCTGGCAGCCTGTTTACAAATGTTCTGTACAAGTGCTTATTTAGGCTCATTTAAATTATTTCTTTCAAAGATTAGATAAGGGATTGCAGAATACTCAGGTACTCGGTTTCAGATATTGAACTCAACAAACTCAGTGGTTCTGGGGATGATCAAACTTCTTTATGTTTGTACATACAGAAAACTAATTATAGTATGTAGTGCTGCTATTCAGCCTTAATCTTTATGTCATTTTCTTTGTATTTTCTGTACATAAACAGTTTCTCTGTATTTTCTCTAACACAGCTTTATCTCCTGTAGTTCTTGAAATTGTTTACATCCTTCAAAGAGCTCTACAGCTTAATTCTGTTGAGTTGTTAATTTTGTTGAATTAGTTGTGCTCCAGAATCTTCCTGTCCTGGTCAGCACTGGTAAGTTTTCTGACATAGATTTCTCTCGAGGAGGAGGTCTCTTGCATCCTTGTTCAACAGCACAAAATTGAGCTGCAAGTGGATTTCTGTAGATTCTTGTTTTCTTTCTAAAAACACTGGATGTTTCTGTATAATTTTTTCCTAAACATCGTCTTCATCTATTTGGCTTTCTTAGCTTTTATAGATGGCTCTGACAGTCCCCAAAGTGTGGTTGTGGCTCAGGCAGACAATGCCTGAGCTGGTGAAAGCTTTACTAGTAAGACTGAAAACAGTGTGTACCTTCTTTGATTTGCTTTTTTCTTTTTCGTACCAAAAACAATTAAGGATGCTCTCTGGACAACCCATTATGGAGACGAGTATATCAGTGATAAAAACCTACCCAGCCCATACAATGTAATGTTACCTTCCGAGGTGAGGAACTGTGCAAGAGAGCATTTAGAGGATTTTTGTGGCATACACACAGTGTTTCATATGTGAATGTTAGGAGCCTCCTCACAAATATTCTGTGCTCTGAAATTACATTCCTAATTTAGAAAGATACTTAAGCATGTGTCTTACTGTAAGCGTGCAGTATAATGCATATGCGTATAGCTACCTGATAAAACATCTTACTAAGTGAAAGTCTCTATTATTACATACGGTCTAAAGGGCTAGTACATGATTTGGTAAGGGCAATTTAGTGCTCAATAGCAAAATGCCTGATTTGTTAGCACATTTGTTGCATAAATAAATATTTTTGGCACTAATAATAACTAATAAAATTTAGGGGTATATGATACTTTAAAAGCTTACTTGTAATAAGTCAAAACAGAGACTTTGCATAGAGATTTTGATTCATGTCAAGGAAAATGTCTACTCCTGACCAAAATGAGAGCATCAATCTCCTGTCATAGCAAATAATTAGATGTCTAGAGCACTCAGCAGAGTTATTAAAGATCCCAGTCCAAAGCCCTGATTAAAATTTCACATTTGGAAGGGACTGAGACCTCTGTGAGTACATTAGTAACTGAACTGTAACTGTTTACTCTCCTGGCTTTTTTCCCTTCGTTCTCCAGCAGTTGAAGTTTCCTGTTTTTCCAATAACACTCTTACATAAACCTCACTTTTATGAGATGAGAAAGCCACTTACTGCTCAGTTCTGGTTGGAATGGGAGGCACAAACATTTATCTTTAAGCATGATGGAGAAGTATTCACACCTCCTAAATTTATTCATCCAACTTCATGACATTAGAAGCTGCTGCTTTCAGTTTCTCAGTGTATACTTCTTGGAGTTGCACCAGGAGATGTTGGAACTGGGAAAAGAAATCTGAATTAAAAGATGCAGTTCTTTCAGACAAGAACATCTGCAATCCTTATACCACAGCAGAGTCCTAAATCTCCAACTGATTTAACACTGAATGGCAGCGAGTCAGCAGAAGCTAGTGGCAACAGTGATCTTCCTGTAACAGTCATCAGAGCACCCATTTATTGAGTTGATTATAATCTTTTGATCTATCTTTGTTAATTTTTTTGATGTTAAAACAAGTTGCCGAGTAGTCTATGGTGGGCTGTGAAACATAGACATATTTTGAAAACAGACACATGAAGAGAACAGGCATAATTTTAGGTTGCCATCACCAGTATTTTCTTTTCTCATATAATTGCAAGAGAAACTTGATGGTGTTCCTTAGAGGGTGTAATCGATCTCCTTCTGCAATGGGGCTTAAATCAAGTAAAATGTTATGTGGAGGACCCTGCAGAAGAACAACTTCATGTGAAGTCAGGACTGTAAAATCAATGAGTTCAGTTAATGTTTTTTCCAGGTAGAATTAATTCCCAACTCCATTTTCATTTTGTTGTATTAATCACAATCTGAGAATTTGTGTATGGCATCAAGATTTGGGTTGGTTTTCTTGTATTTGTATTCTGTGAGACAGTTTCGAGCTCTGGGCTGTGCAGAGAATAACCCTGCAGGGGAGAGCTAGGAAAACTGTTGTCTAACTTCATGTGATTGCTGTCTAATTGTCTCACTTTCACAAGCAATGTTCTCTCTCTGGTCCTGCAATGCAATAGCTCCAGGGTGCTCCATGAAACTAGTAGAAGCTGATTTCAAAACAAATGAAAGAAAGTACTTTCCACTACTGGGAGAGAGCTTCTGGACCTTGTTGGAATTTTGGGAAATGGATGTATCTATCTGCAGCATCAAAAGGGATTAAATAAGTTCCTGGGTAACAGGGTCATGAGTGTTTCTAAATTGCCTTCTAACATCTCTAGTACGACCTTTCTGGATACAGAGGAGTAGGGTGGATTGGACTGCAGAAAATGGCCATGTGCACCTGCTCTGTATAAAAAGCTTCTCCCTAAACAGCACCAGTGGTGTTGGGGGCAGATTTCTCTCTAAGGCAGTAGTGCTTTGTTCTATTATCATGAAGCAGAGATCTGGAAATCCTATCCATAGTGAAAATATATGATTTAATATACCATCTTCTGAAGAATATTCACAAGCCTGGGCAAAGAGTTGCAACAACTTGAACTGTCCTTGAGTAAACAAAAATTCACATTTAGTGCTTGGTAGCCGTGCTTACTGACCATGGGAAAAGTGAAAACTAAGGGCATTCTCCTGCCTGGAGAGTCTGGGTGTTCACCTGCCAGTCTGAATGTAATGAATTTCCTGCCATGAGCTCAGGTACGCTTACCAGTGGATTTAAGGTTGAGCAGTTCTGCTGCCTGCTCTCCTTTTGATGAAAGAATAGCAGTACTCACACAGTTATTCTGCCTGTGTTATTTGTAGCACGAGGAACTTGAGAGTCACTCTCTTTATGATGCTTTTCAACATGCTTCAGCTTTGCTTGGAGACAGGACACTGGATGAGATGGACCGCTAATCCGATCCAGTCTGACAATTCTAGTGTTTCTAACAGTATGTCAGAGATCCTACTGTACCATTCATTTATCAGCTCTATGAGAACTTAAACTAAATGGCATATGGAAATGTACTGGGCAGAAAGTCTGATTACATTCAACATGTTCTCCTAAATCAACTTTTTGCGGTCTAGTGATCCTTGCAGAATATTAAAACTTCTTCTGAAAATTTTTGCTTCGGATTTTTCTGTTGTATTGCCTAGAAATTTTTAGCATTTATTTTAAACACCTTTTTTACTCCACTTACACTTTTCTAGAGAGCTTTGGGGTTGTTGTCTCCCACATCATTTCCTCCAAACGTATCAATCGCCTCCAGTTCTGCTCAGCTAACTGAGGAATCATAACTTGGACCGATGAAGGGCATTTGGGATGTTTAGATCCACAGTCAGGGATAGTATTATGACCTTGGTAAAGTCAGTTCAAGAGAGGGCACCATATAGCTAGCAAAGGTCTTTGATTCCTGCTTAGGATTAAGAGGAGCTCAACAGATGAGAAGTGCAATTCATAGCTCATAAAGCAGATGATCAGGGCAACATTCATCAGGAGGAGAGTGGAAGCATACTTGCTTCTTGTAAGAGAGATATACAGCTGGGTCTTAGGAGATTAAAATCATTGAAGAGTGCTCAGGCACAGCATAGGGCATAGTCACCTACTCAAAATGGAATAATTTTAATCACTGCAAGAAGAAGTCATAGCAAATTTATTAG
Organism: Phaethon lepturus; assembly: GCF_000687285.1. Classification (NCBI taxonomy): domain Eukaryota; kingdom Metazoa; phylum Chordata; class Aves; order Phaethontiformes; family Phaethontidae; genus Phaethon; species Phaethon lepturus. The sequence goes on from NW_010538468.1 coordinate 20,246, forward strand.
ATAATATTGAAGCCTAAAAGCTGAGGTAGAATCACATGAATGTCAGGCATTTTAAAAAAACAAACATAAAACAGTATAAAACACTATCCATTTCTTTTTCTTCCAGGTACACTTCCTCCTGTTTGTGGTTCCCAGTTCTCTCTTGGAACAATTCTTAATTTCTTACTTAATAATTTCCATTGATTTCTTTTCCTTTATTCAGTCATAGAATCATAGAATCATAGAATAGTTTGGGTTGGAAGGGACCTTTAAAGGCCATCTATTCCAACCCCCCTGCAATGAGCAGGGACATCTTCAACTAGATCAGGTTGCTCAGAGCCCTGTCCAACCTGACCTGGAATGTTGCCAGGGATGGGGCATCTACCACCTCTCTGGGCAACCTGTGGCAGTGTTTTACAACCCTCATTGTGAAAATTTTCTTCCTTATATCTAGTCTGAATTTGCCCTCTTTTAGTTTAAAACCATGACCCCTTGTCCCATCACTACAGGCCCTGCTAAAAAGTCCATTCACATTTTTCTTATAAGCCCCCTTTAAGTACTGGGAGGCTGCAAAAGTTCTCCCTGGAGATTTCATGCTCTTTACCTTTTTATATCCACGTATACTCATCTTGCATTTCTAGCCCATATGACCTGAAAAGTTCAATTATAATAAATATGAATAGACATGTTTTTATTTGTAATTAAAATCCAATCTTTTGCAGTATTACAGAAATGTTTCCATGTTGATAATGAATGACATCTTGTGTCCCTGACAGTCATCCTTGGACCCTCATCCACTTCTCTGTTTTTTGTCTATCTGCAGCTCCCACAGAAGCTTGATGGTCCTGGTCTTTTCAAGTCTGTCCTACCATTTAAAGGAGAGCTGACCAGCCTGTGGCTCACATGCCTTGCGTGGCTCAAGCACAGCCCACTTACTGCCACTGTGTCACAGCAGATGCAGGGCTGCTGCTGCTGAGCCCAGCATCATTACTGTCCTCAGGATTACGATTACCCTACACCGAGGTGGTGTGAGACCCCTGGGGATCTAGTATCAGCTAAGAAGTGAATCCTTTCAGAACATTTGCTTCCCTTGGTGTGGTGATAGTGTTTGTGTCCTATGTCTTGTAGCTCATAGTTACACAAGGATTTGGGTGTGAAGCTTGTGGGGTCAGGCAGGTTGGCCACACCTGATTTCAGTCTTAAGAAAAATAACAGCCCAAAAGTCCTTGGAGTATGTTTTTCCATCAGTTAAAAAGGACAACTAGTTTTGTAAACACATTCTTGAAAATATTTTACGGAGGATTTTTTCATTCACTTGTCCCAGTAGACCTTTCTCCATCATCTGTCTTTTGTATGTGGGCAGTTGATATACGGGTAGTCATTACAGGAATAGTGTATCATTACTTTTAGTAAAGAAAAGGAAATACCACAGCCAGTATACCTTTGTTCCTGTATAATCATCCATGTTACCAGCTTGCACTGATGTAGCTGTTTCTATAAAAATCATACTTGGAAGCAAAATTCTTTGAACCAATGAAAATAATCTCATAAAATCCTAGGATCAGTAAGTTGTATTACATAATAAGGACAGAGGGGTCCAGGAAGACTGGACAGTCCTCAAGAAGGAAATCTTAAAGAAGCAGGAGCAGGCAGTCCCCATGTGCCATAAGAAGAGCTGGCAGGGAAGGCGACCAGCCAGGCTGAACACGGAGATTTTTCTGTGACTCAGGGAAAAGAGGAGAGTCTATCATCTCTGGAAGAAGGGGTAGGAAACTCATGAAGAGTACAAGGATCTCATTAGGTCAAGCAGGGACAAAATTAGAAAGGCAAAAGTCCAGCTAGAACTCAGTCTGGCCACAGTTCTAAAGGATAACAAAAAATGTTTTTACAAATATATTAACAACAAAAAGAGAGGCAAGGAGAATCTCCATCCCTTACTGGATATGGCGGGGAACATTGTCACCAAGGACGAGGACAAGGCTGAGGTACTTAATGCCTTCTTTGCCTCAGTCTTTAGTAGCCAGTCCAGGTATCTGCAGGGTATTCAGCCCCCTGAGCTGGAAGATGGAGATGGAGAGCACGATAACTCCCCTGTAATCCAGGAGGAAGCAGTTAAGGACATGTTAAGCCACCTGGACACCCACAAGTCTATGGGGCCTGATGAGATCCACCCGAGAGTACTGAGAGAGCTGGAGGAGGAGCTCGCCAGGCCACTCTCCATCATTTATCAGCAGTCCTGATTAACAGGGGAGGTCCCGGGGGACTGGAGGCTTGCCAATGTGATGCCAGTCTACAAGAAAGGCCGGAATCTGGGAACTACAGACCTGTCAGCCTGACCTC
>NW_010538469.1:0-3375 GCF_000687285.1 Phaethon lepturus
TTATTTTTATTTTTATTTTTATTTTTATTATGCAGTTAAAGTTCACAGTATTTAAATAACTGAAAGGTTGGAGCTAACTTGTGGCCATGGGCTACTAAGTTAGCTCAGGGCCATGTAGACAACCTTGAATTAGCCACCTCACAATTGAAGGTCCAAGTCCAGACCAGGCCTGGACAACTTCTAGTGTGAAAGGGAAGAGGCAATGGGCACAAATTGAAACACAGGAAGTTGTCTGAACATCAGGAAACACTTTTTCTACTCTGATGGTCACCAAGCATGGAATAGATTTTGTCCAGAGAGGTTGTGGAGTCTCCCTCCTTGGAGATATTCAAAAGCAATCTGTACACAGTCCTGCGTAACTGGCTCTAGGTGGCCCTGCTTGAGCGAGGGAGTTGGACGAGATGACCTCCACAGGTCCCTTACAACCTCAACAAGCCTGTGATTCTGTGAAGAGGGGTGAGGACTCAGGGAAAGAACCTGCCTCAGTTGCTGCTACTTTGGTGCTAGAGATATAAAATGCCATAGCTTGGCAGGGTGACTCTGCCACGTGTTGCTGCGCCATTTCCACAGCCCATAGTCCAACCTCTTCCTCAACAGGAGAAGCTGCCCTGACTATCAATGGTTCTGACACAGGAGCCACTGGCAGAAACAAAATTTGTTGGCATAGGCGAAGTCCCGGCAGTCTGCTGCCCTAGGCAGCTGCCCACCCTGCCCGTGGCTCAAGACAGTCCAGTCTACAGCATGTTCAGATTATGTTCTTATGCATTCAAATGCTGTTTCTTCTTGACTACATGCTTTTCCACATCCCACAAAAACCCTTCTCCAAATGCAAATTTTTTTAGTAGCTTCAGAGTGTACTGCCTTAAAGGTCTTCAAAATCCATTACTGGATAATGTGGGTTTTTTTGTTTTGTTTCGTTTTTAACAGAAGCATAACTAGAAACTTATTATTATGAGGAGTGGCACTTTTTTAAAACTAGAGTAACTAGAGTGAATGCTTATCCTGACAAGGTTCAAAGGGTTACTAAAGCTTTTCTATAACCTGTAATTGGGTATCATATTTTCCACAAACTCATTATACTGTACCTGTGAAAAATGATTTTGCAGCAGATAACATGAGCTCCCTCCATGCTGAGTCCATGCATAATACAATGACCCCAGTCACAGCACAAGGTGCTGCAACCAACTGAATTTGTGGCTGACAATTCGTGGCAAGCTGAGTTCAGATTTGTTGTGCAATGCAAGGAACTGATAAAAAGTGATCATTGCGCAGATGTGACCTCAAAGTGAGCTTATTAATGTTCACATTTGAGAAGACTTTCCACATAAGTATTTACAAGTCTAAGGAGAAAAAAAGAGTATAATCTATGGAGTGCTGTCAAATTGCTCAGTAGGATGTTAGTGGTTGAATGATATCTCCAGCCCAACCTCTTCATTGCTTAGACCCTGCGCAGCTCTGAAGCCAGTGCTGCTTACGCTGGATTTCTGACAGTTAGTCCTGTCTGTTGGTGATAACCATGATAAGAAATATCCTTCAGCTGGCCACGTTCAAAAAATTCATGGGCTGTAGGTGGCATCTGATCTATGCGCTTAATCAGCTTGGGACCTTCAACATAGGCATCTACTTCAGCGATGTTTCCACGTTGGTCTCAGCATGCCTCTCCTGCAGCCAAAGGATAAGAGCATCTCAGCAGCAGGGAAAGGGCTAAACAAAACTTTCTCTGCTTGCACGGTACTCTGGTTTCCAGAGATTCCAACTCAAGTCTCTTAAATGTGCTCCCACAGACACCTGCAGTTCCGCAGTGATCTCCCATGAAAGTACTCATGTAGTTAAACTTGGTAAGTCCTCATCTCAGATATTGTAGACACCAAATACTTACCTGGGTTCAAAGAGAGACTGACAAATCAATGGGGTCTCTAAATTCGTACAAACCACAGACACATCAGGAAGTCTGGGTGATATATATGCTGGTGATGGGTGAAAAAGTAACTGAGGAAGAAGGTACAGATATGCATGTCCTACTCTTCTATTCTTACCTCGACATCTGCTATTGGCTGTGTCAAAGAGAGACTGGTGGCTTAGCTGGCTCTTTGGTGTGGCCCAGAATATCTGTGTTCATGCTAAAGAGCTTTGTTTACCCAAGGGAAAGCAGATGTTCCTTACTTAGACACTCTGAATTGTTCCCTGGTGAATACACAGAGGACCTGGGTGCCTGTATGAGATGACTGAAGTTTGAAAGTGTGTCTCTACTGCAGGAGCCTTGGGGAATGAACAGACTTCATAGCAGAGGAACGGATCTGCTCAGTTTGGCCTGGCAGTCTGATGAAGGTCTGCAGGAAATCATTTATCCTGGATTTTAATTGGTGGCATGAGATGTTCCTTCACTTTGTAAGCCACCTCATCCTCCCTGCTTTGGACCTGCTGTCAAGGAGGATGAGATGGGGCCTGAGCCCTGGGTCTGTTTCTGTGACTCAAAGCTGCAGGAACACCATTCATCAGAGCATCACCCAGAGCAGGGACTGAGACGTCTCTTGCCTCTAGCCAGTGTGTCAGCTCACACACCCAGGTCAGGAATATGCCCCCACAGTGATATGAACTGATAGAGTTTTAAATAAAAATCTCATCTCCCTTCTTTAAGGCTAGACAGCAATGAGGCAACGTTGTCCAGCACTGAAAGTTCACATTTAGATATCTATATTTGAATGTTTGTGACTCAGCCCTTTATGGGAACTATCCGTAAGTAAATTAATTTAATTTTTATAAAAAGTTAACATCCTAAGACAATGAATATGAAAGATTTAACCAAGATGACTTAGATGACATTATTCTGGGAATAAAATTCAGCTTAATAGTGATTTGTGGGTTTAAATAGAAAGACCTTTAAATCCTGGTTAACATGATATAAATTTGTATTGCCATTCCCAAGCACTGCAAAATGTCGAGGCAGGATCCAAAGATCCCTGATGTAGTTTCAAACATTGCTAGCTCTTTGTTTCCCTGAGTAATGGTTTATTTATTAATTTGCTTTCCCTTTGATTGTTTTTACCTGCAGGGATCATATTTTCATGCTCTTCCCTGATATCAAGAAAGTGAATGAAAAAAAGGCCAAACTCTCATATGGGCAGCTGACATTTCTTGGTGGAGGGGAGGAAACAAAGAAGCTAGAGATTTCCATGCTCCTCCTCCAAACTAGAGAATCTGGCAAGATTTGTCATGAGCACTGAAAAGGGTAAAATATTAATGGAAATCTGACAGTATGTTTCTCCTCTGAAATGAAAAACTTAATTTTCTAGTGCCAGTGTAGGTTCTCCTAAGGGTTGTGAGGTTTGCCCTTATACTAAGAAAACTATTCATAAAGTAGTCACCAGAGTAAAG
>NW_010538470.1:0-2020 GCF_000687285.1 Phaethon lepturus
CCCCTGGTATTTCTTTCTCTTTTGAATAAAAGGCAAGAAATTATTTTTAGGTAGTAGAGACAGCATTGTATGTATGGATTGCATACATCCAGCTAATATTTAGCTTTAAGTAGCTAGCCTGTGCAGGACCTGTAAAGGAGAAACCTATGTATAAATTGCCATGGTTACACATCATGATAAATACAACTTCTCTCCAATGAGGCTGAAAGGTGTTGATTTTAAGTCCACTGACAATATTCCAAAAACTAATCTAAGTCTTATTCTATCTATATAACATCTCAGATGTGCCATATATCCTAAAATTGGAGTCTCATCCACACACCACTTGCTGGCCTGGTAGAACACTCTACCTGTTAGCACCCAGCTTTCCTGACAAACAGCGCTGGGTCACAGCACTGGAATCAATAGTGGCAGGTGGGAGAGTTTCCAGAGAAAAAGCTGAGGCTGATGCTGTGAGTATAAAAGTTTCATTTAATAATAAAATATTCTGGGAGGGAGCAGAGTTTTGAAAAATAATTTTTCGGTATTTGACATACTGGGGTTTCACTGAAGGTAAGTTATTACTTCTGCCTTATGATGTACAATATGAGTACCAAGAAAAGAGTTCATTGTGAGACTGATGCTTTGTATTACAATATCCTTCTTTAGACTTGGGGAGTATAGTAAGAGGATCCCAAAATTGTATCTCTGTAATTCCAGCAAAGGAAGAAAAAGCAGTTAGGACATGGTTTAATCCAATCTCATAATGTACCATGTTGAACGAGCAAACCTTAAAAGAAAGAAAGAAACAAGCAAAAAGCTCCCTCCTCTCCCATTCTTATGAAGTCGGGGGTTTTTTGTTTCTTGGGGGGGAGGGGGGTGTGTGTGTTTAAGTTTTATTCCTGATAAGAATAAAAGGTTAAACGAATTTGTTTTAGTTTTGGATAGGCTTTTTCACCATTATTGCACTGATGACTCTGTTTTCTCATAAAGGGGGTTTTGATTCTATGGCATTGCATATTAGTGTTCTATGGCATCTGGAGGTAGGGAATACCTGACTAGCTGGAAATCATCTCTTTTTCTCATGCTAGCATTCCTTTTGCCTCTGAGGAAAATACATGCTCCCACCAACATTTGGACTTTCGTTTTTTCAGTCCTTCCCCTAGGAAAATTTCACTGCTCCATTGCAGGAGATTGCGGGAAATAGAAAGGATAGGCACAACGATAGGTTCTGCCCAAGTTTAAGGTTAATTCTGATGGGTTTGCCTGACTCTGTTTCAGTTAGATAAAAGTTTACTAATGCTTTTGTAGGTGGTATCCCTGCAATTTTTAGCTTTCTGAGATAAAGAAATAGGTGCCAAGCTTTTTGCCTGTCTGAAGTGATGACCGTACGTTGTTAATCTTTATCTCTTTCTCTATTACTATTTTATCTCAACTACAACAAAAAAATCTTTTTGTCATTTGTAGAAATTGCTCGGGAACTCCCTGCTGAAGCTAGAGGGTGAAGACCGTTTGGATATAAATTGCACAATGCCCTTCAGTGACCAGGTACTGATAATGTTCACTTGGGCCCTTCTGATATTTCATTCATGGAAATAGTATCTTAAGAGCCACATATGTAATTATGGATTTGATTGATTGTTGCTTTGTTTTTTCTTTTCACTGGTAAACACTGTCGTCCAAGTTTGCTCTTGGAGCGTTCCTTATTCTCCTCACGTCGTGCTTATTTTTTTTCCTGTTGTTACCGTAGGTAGTACTGGTGGGTGCAGAAGAAGGTCTCTATGCCCTGAATGTACTGAAGAATTCCTTAACGCATATCCCAGGAATGGGTGCCGTCTTCCAAATTCACCTCATCAAGGATCTGGAGAAGCTACTCATGATAGCAGGTAGGGGGCTATATGTTACCATTTGTCCTGCAGTAAATGTATGGTGACTCTTTGTACCGCTAAGAGTACTGTGGTGCCAAAGGGCCAGGCTCTCCTTTAGATTCATTACAGGGCTTTTTTCTTATTCTACCCCCCCCCCCCCCCCCCCACTTGTT
>NW_010538470.1:2051-13512 GCF_000687285.1 Phaethon lepturus
AGTGTATTGTCAGGAATCAATGACTGTGGTTAACACAGAATTGTCTGAGGTTTTCTTGTAAATGATCCTGTGAATGAAGGCTCACTTAAACCTTCACAAGAAAGTGATTTCTCAGTTTCCAAAGCTGAGGGAGGGAGGAAGCAGAGACAAAACATTTCCAGTTTAGGGATTAGTTGTCATTTTAAGTTCAATTTAAAAAGTGTTGAGCTGATCAGTGAGCGTATCTCTTCATAATCACTACATAACCTTTCTTTTTAACAGAGTTAACCATTTGAGGGCCACAACATGATCCCTGTGGCCTAAGGGCCAACAACTCTTAACTTCTCTTGCTGTAAACACTAATCCGTGTAACAAAATTGGGACTTCTTTCATGGTTTAAGATTCCCTTATGAAAGGAATGCCAGCTTTAATCTCTCCATCTGTGGTTTTCCAGAGATAATCCTTCCTACACTGATGTAGGCATGCTGAACACTAGGGCGTATCTTCATCTGAAAGCCCAGATTATCGAGGGTCTATATGACATTTGTAGGGAATGAAAAACCAATTCTCTGTCTTGTACTGTTTGTTCTGCGTTTTTCCCCTTGCAAAGATTTAAGGTTTCAAGGTGGTAAAGAAAAAAAGCAATCGGAAAAAGAAAACCTCACACAAAATTGGGAGAAGGCTGTATTATCGTATCACTAGACTTCTGAGAGGAATTGGGCTTGGTCTATAACGCAGTTTGTTAGGGCACTTCTTGGAAATCCATTGCCAGCTCTGTTGGTACAGAGAGGCTAAAGCACCTTTTACTTTAAGAAGTTCTGCAGGGTAGAGTAGAACTTCCTGGCTAATTTTGAATACTGTCCTAATGAGCCCGCTGTTATTGTGACCTACTAGACCTTAGCAACACTAATAACCCATGGAGAGAATGGTTGTTCTCCCAGTGGATTTACCACCTGTTGTGTGGTTGGGTTTTTGTAAATTTTCTGTTTCACTTTTAATAGGAATAATATGGGGTGAATACTACATGGTACCTCACAACTGTTACCACAGTAACAGCCCGTGATGATAAGCTGCTGCTTAGGTAACAGACTTTTGTGGAGAATTGGGAGTTTTCCCTTGATGAAATGTAACCGTGTGTGTTTCCAGGAGAAGAAAGGGCTCTGTGTCTTGTTGATGTAAAGAAAGTGAAGCAATCTCTAGCCCAGTCTCACCTCCCAGCCCAGCCCGATGTCTCACCAAATGTCTTTGAGGCTGTCAAAGGATGTCATCTTTTTGCTGCTGGCAAGGTAGGATACAGCCCCTCGTGCCCCTTCAGACTGCGCTGAGTTTAATATTAATAAAATCAGCATCTTTATTTCACTGGCAACAAATCCAAGGTCTGTATTCTTGTTTTAAGTACTTTTCTTCAAATAAGAAGAGTATAATGGCTGAAGAGAGGATGAGCTGGACACAATATGGAGGATTGATGACTAGTATGAATAAATTCAGTCAGGATGACATGATGGTATAGCCTGAACTGCTACGTAATAAGAAATACAGCAAAGCATAGTATAACTGCCTTCTCACAGTTGACTGCAATTTTGAGATTTATAATTAGTGAATTCCATCCGCTCTTTGTTCTTCAATGTCATGTAACAGTTTCCAGGCTAGCAAATTTACTTAGGTGTTTGCATCACTTGATAATGCTTGATATTTACATTAATTCCCAGTTTTAGTATGGAACATTTAGCCACAGCAAAAATTCTCTTTAACAATTACTGCTACAGACTACTTTGATAACAAACTGAACATCTTTCATTTCAAAGTGATGTTTAAGAGAACAGTTTCAAGGGTTAAAATTTAGATCTAACCTATTTGAATTTCTTATCCCTTTTAATGACACACTTTTCTGTGGAAAACCTTCGAATTTTTTATTAACTTCTTTCAAGTATAAAAGAAATCCAGAAGCGGTTCAAATTCACGTTCTGAGAATGTGAAGCAAGCAGCTTTTCATTATTTCACTAATTTCACAATAATTACCGTATTAAAAATGTACTTGCTTATCTCTGCAAAGTTCTTTTTGTGGCAAGAGGTACTCGGATCCATTTCGCATGCTCAGCATTAGGATTTACCATCCTAAACTATGCTTGTAATCTTCCTTACAGGTTGAGAATGGTCTTTGTATCTGTGCAGCCATGCCCAATAAAGTGGTTGTTCTGCGATACAATGAGAGCTTGAGCAAGTTCTGTATCAGAAAGGTAAGCTTACTCATTCCCTTCAGTAGCTAAGGTAATTCACATATTGCACTACGACTTTGCTTTGCTTTGGAGCAAACATCTTAAACCTTTCTGCATGCATAAGAACATTTGTTTGCCAGGTAAAATGGTAACAAATTGCAATGTACACTGACTAGAACCGGAGTAGGCAGCAATTTCCTTTAATAAGAGCCTGCATATTTGGATACAGAACAGCACTGTGATTTTTTGAGATACCTGACTCAGCTGTAATCATACCCTTGCTTATTTACCAAAAAAAGAATTTCTTCTCAATTATCCAGCAATGTTCCCTCACCTCTGTTGTCTTGGAGAAATCCATAACAACTGAATTCTCTCCTCTTTGCATTAAGGAAGCAATGGGTATCTGAATTTGTTTACTGTACCACTGAATATCAAAGGGTATTTGGTATGATTCCATCACAGGATAGGCAGCTGTCTCCCATGCTTACCCCGATATGCGTGTACTTCCAGCAAACAAGGCAGTAAGATATGGATCTCATATGGCCGGTGTATATACCTCCTCTGTACAGAACCCTATCTACCTACCGGTACGGTACGGTACCGGTACACGTATTGCTTCATTCTGCCACGCACAGGTATGAAAGGCAGAACCACTGCAACTCTTCTGCAGCCGCCCAGTTGCGGGCAGGTAATACTCTGAGCATCTAACCCACTCTGCCTCTCAAAGACAAGTCTGACAAATTGTCATGAATAAATTTTGTATGCTCACACACATCCAGAAAAAAAACAGAATAATAGGGATATCTCTGCAGAACAAAGAGTTTAAACGCTGCCTGCCTTAAAATGGGCTGGTACCCAGGAACCAGGTCAAACTACATATCCCTGTGAGCTTCTGCACGTTACTTTGAAAGTTTATAGCTTGACTGAGGCTTTTATCCCCGCTGAGTGCTACACTGGCACGGCTGTAAGGAAGCAGAGTCAGCACAGTAATTCAGATGCTGGCCTCCTCGGCAGTAAAGACATGTTTGATGGAGAAGATCTTGGCACAAACAAACAATGTGGATGCCAGCAAACCTGGAACACCTACAGGCCTTGTAGCTGATACCAACTCTTGCTCACAATGGAGCAGCAGCTGGCAGGAAATACTGAAGATATACAGTCACCGTCCTCTGCTCCTGCTGCCATTCACCTCCAGAGTGCCAAGTGCCTTGACAAGGGCTTACATGCAAACGCGTGTTTTAGAAGGCAGGTTTTCCTTATCTTCACTAATCCAGACAACTGAATTTAGGTCCTAACAAGATGGCAGCAAGCCCACAATATGTTCTTCTGTTCTGCCAACTAAATTTCCAGATAAACTAGGAATTACCCAAGGAATCTTATCCTTAGAGTATCTGGGGATCTGTACGTTGTGTCAGGCTAACTTGCACAGCTATCCTAGCCGTTCAATCACAATGCAAATCTTTGTGGACAACATAACATGTGTTACACAATCTTCCTCGTTCTTTGTACAATGTATGTTTGTCTTCCTTTTGCATAAGGAGCCATCGAGCTAATTATTTAAGTGTTAACAGCAGAGATGTTATACTTTTCCATATACTTCTGAGAGACTGTTAGTGCCTCTGAGGTTCCCTTTTATAAAGATAAATGTGGCAATATATAATATTCCAGAATAAGCAAAATCGTAAAGTGTTACAGAGAACTAATATTGGTCAACACTTTCCTCTTTTCCAGGAGATTGAAACCTCTGAGCCTTGCAGCTGCATCCACTTGACCACGTACAGCATCATCATTGGAACCAACAAGTTCTATGAAATTGAGATGAAGCAGTATACACTGGAGGGTAGGAGATGCTTCCTGAGGAACACACCAAGTGGCTCCACAGATTCTTGTGGTGGGGCTTCTCTAAAGCAGTTCAGAATAAGCAGTTGGGGCTGATCAAGCTGTTTTTCTCCATTCTCTTTGCAGAGTTTCTGGATAAAAATGACCACACTTTGGCCTCTGCTGTGTTTGCTGCTTCCACAAACAGTTTTCCAGTCAGTATCATCCAAGTGAACCCAACAGGGCAGAGGGAGGAGTATCTGCTGTGTTTCCATGGTAAGTAAGTGTGTTGTATGGTTGTCCAGTTGTTGCACTGTATCTATCATCTGCTGTCTTTGGTACGTGGACTGTCAGAAGGTACCCAAGTACTGTTGTAAAGGAAAGCTGAACAGAGTTCACTTTCTAGTATCTGGTAACGAAGAGTTGCTGAAGATGGTGAATCTAGAAGCCATGGAAGAGTTGTGGCTGGTGGTGTAAACAGTAAGATACACAGGGCATCGGCACTAAAATAGCACTTACTGATCCCATCTGCTGAGCGCTTTTGGTCAGCTGGCTTCTGGCTGAAAAGTTCTCCGTGCCTGTGGATCAGCTGCCATGCGTAGGCTTCTATGCCTGAAGGGCACATTGACTGTGGTCAATGTTAAGTGCAAACAGGTGTTTGGTTATCCTGATAAATGTTAAGGGGTTTTCAAACTTTGGCCTTCTTGTCTGGTTTCCATACAGAGAGATGAGACATTGTAATCTTCTTGTGATGCAGTAAGAGGGGGCATTACTTTTTTGTACAGCTGCTTTAGTTGGCCCCTAAGGATAGTGTCATGGAAATGCACAGGAAGTCGTCAAAAGCCCACTAGCAGTAATTTTGGATGAGTAACAGTAGGAGTCTCATAGTCTTCCCAACTGTAGATTAAATAACAACCTTACCTCAATTGGTACAGCAAGACCTAGAACTGCAGTACCTTTTGGTACTGAAAGTATTCCTACATTTAGCTGATTCAATGTCAATTAGAGTAATTCACAGCACTCTAGCATTTGCAGGATAGTAAGCACCCTGTCCCTGCTAAAAAGCCTAGGATCAATTGCCTTTGTCCCTTCAAAAATAAATGAGTAAAATTCAGGTGCGTGCTCATGACATGACGTTACTTTTCTTCACAGAGTTTGGTGTCTTTGTGGATTCCTATGGAAGACGCAGTAGGACAGATGACCTCAAATGGAATCGCTTGCCCTTAGCTTTTGGTAGGTGTGAGGGACATTCACTTGGATTATGGGAATTACTGAAACCGGGAAGCATCCTTGTGGGACAGGTATTCTTCACTCAGCACTTCCGTTTCCTCTTCCTTCTCCCAATTCTCCCAGAAACTACGGAGCTCTTCCCGTGATTTAAGATCATTATAAATCCAAATGGCAAACCTTCTGAAGTATAAACAAGTTGAGAAAAACTAAACTGAAGTTGTATTTCCTTGTAATGTTCTTAGTCCGACAGTGACTGCACTGGCTAGCGGAATTTTTAATGATGCTTGGAAGTTTCTCAAATAGTCAAGAATATGTAACGTCAGTGTGGTTCCCTCGGGCCTTTCGCACTACCAAATGGGATTTTTTTCAGTTAATAGTCTGTTTTTAATGCCTTTTTCATGACGCTTTGGTTAGTAACATTCTTGAGGTACAGAGAGTTTCAAAGCAACAATTCTTTTAAGCTCTACTTAGTAATAGTATCTATATTAGAGAAAATGTAGTCCCTTGGTTATCCCAAGGGGCTGTGAGGCTCTGTTGTGCTCACTGATGCTTGTTAGAAGTTTTTAATAGGGAATTTTATTTGTGTTTTTCCTCCCTCTGTGATGTTCCTTCAGCCTACAGGGAGCCCTATCTGTTTGTGACCCACTTCAATTCCCTTGAAGTGATCGAGATTCAGGCACGAGCGGCTCTGGGGTAAGTTGTCCTCTTTTCATTACTTTGAACAGCACGTGCTGCAAGAATACGTGTACTTGCCAGGAAAAAGGTACAGTGTTGTCATTGTAAAGACTTTTCCCTGCAATTTTACCCAGAACTCCTGCACGAGCCCACTTGGAGATACCAAATCCGCGGTATCTAGGGCCTGCAATTTCATCGGGAGCTATCTACTTGGCCTCCTCCTACCAAGACAAATTAAGGGTGATTTGCTGTAAGGGCAATCTAGTGAGAGAGACCAACAATGAGCAGCACCACAGAGGATCTTCTGCTACACGCAGGTATGATAAAGTCAGTATGTCATGGTCCTTGCGCACCTTGTAAGCAAACTTCGCTCCAGATGCCTTTTTCCCCCCCAAAGTGTTGGATGCCTTTGTTCCATTCTCAGAGAGAGAGAGGCTGGTGTTAGCCAACTATTGTAATGCTGGAATGGAACAAGTAGAGTCACTGAGGTTTTAAAATCCAGAAGGCAAAGAAACAGTAACTCTGTAGGAATATGTGGGTAATCACCTCCACAAGTGCTTTGTGATCTTCAACTCGTTTACGTTGTGATATAGCTGTGACTTCAAAGTTTCGTGCGCGTAGATGCTATTGATAGGACACTAAACGCCGATTGGCTGCAACTACCCCTAAAGCAAGAGGCACCTCCTCTTAAATAATGAGCGTGCCTTAGGGAGGCAGCGTTGGGAAGTTGTGATACAATCTTGTTCTGTTCAGCAGAACAGCGATGCTTCAGTCAAGTGACCCCCAAAGGTCGATAGTGCCAGCATGCACTGGAAACTGAGGCGCATCCTAACGTGGAGCTCCTGACAATGCATGTGAAAAAGCACACTGCTTATATATATATATAAAATATGAAAAAGTGTACTTTTGGGGCCTGTTACATAGACATGACCTAGATTAGCAACGGATTAAGGCACTCGACTGGTGTTGCTACTGTAACGGATACTCGGCTATCAAAATATCTTTGGACTTTGCACCTTGGCTCAGGGAGGTCTGATGCTTTTTCACCTAGACACTGCTGGGTGTTTGGGGAAAGTTACATTTTTGCTAACAGAAAATGTAACGTGAGGTTTTTGTCGCTCAGCTGTTCGCGTCCATTATTTTTGAATGACAGTAGCCCTAACAAGAGAGGTCCGCCCACATACAACGAGCACATAACCAAGCGGGTAGCATCAAGCCCAGGACCGCCGGAAGGTCCAAGCCACCCTCGAGAACCAAGCACACCACATCGGTACCGCGAGGGAAGGACAGAGCTGCGGAGGGACAAGTCACCTGGGCGACCGCTGGAGAGGGAGAAATCTCCAGGCCGGCTTCTCAGCACCCGCAGAGAAAGGTCCCCTGGAAGACTGTTCGAAGAGAGCAGCCGAGGACGAATGCCTGTGAGCGGTGCCAGAACTCCTCTTGCTCAAGTCAATAAGGTAAGTCAAGTCAGTCAGGAGCCTGGAGATCCTTTCTGTTCTCAGCGGGCGGCGTGGACTGCAGAAGGGCCGATGGTACTGTAAAGCACAGGAGCAAATCAAATCTCCCCCCACCCTGCCCCAACTTCTATTAAAGCAGAGCACATACGGTGTAACTCACCGGCCCTGTGAACGCCTTCCCTTGTGCTAGTTCTGCAACTGTAAAAGCAGCATGACTCTGGAACAGGCTAAAGTCCTCCATCTCGGAAAGCAAAGGTGCATTTACCAACAGAACTCAAGTTACTGAGGACTCGAAGGGGGACGAAGGCATGTGGGAGCCTGCTGTGTTCAGAGTGATGCTGAGAGTCCTTGCCTTTGTGGGTGGTTTAAGAATTATGCCCCATGGGAGCAAGCAGGCACACAGCCCTGGCTCAGCCGTAGCAGCAGTGGGCTAGGTGAGGTACGGCTGCTGGCACTTGTGCGTATGTAAGAGAGAAATGTGTGTGACTTGTGACTGTCACTTTATTTCCCTGCCAGGTCTGGGACCAGTCTTCAGTGTAAGTCTCAGCTAGACAAAGTTACTCATCTTGACCTGCAGGAAACAAAAGGAAATGTACTGAGTATATGCACTCCAGATGTCTGCTGCCCAGTTACCAAACAGCATTCCTGGGCCAAAGCTCGCTCTGCCGCGGGAGACGCGACGCTTTTGAAGATTGTTCGCATCTCAGTTAATTTCTCTGCACTTTCCTGCACTCCTGTTTTTGCACTTTGTACCACTGTTACTCTTTCAAGCGGTTCATGAACTTTTTGTATTCACTTTAGTCCCTAGTAGTTCATCAAGGAAATAAATCAATTAAACGGGACTAGAGTCCCCACCCCAGGTCTTTAATGTGGTTAGCACCCCTTACCAGATAACTGATCATAGTTCTGAGACATGCTGGGAATTCCCAATGGCCTGGAAACAGAAGGGCCAAGGTGAGTGAGTCTTTCAATAGAAGGTGTGATTGGCTATTCTCTCCGGAACATGAGAAAAATTACTTCCGATTAGTCCGTTCACCTGCCACTTCGGAAAGTTATTTTGTTCTCACTAAAATTGCTCTAGAGCAGCTCTGATGGGGAGGGAAGAACCCTGCTTTAAATGATCCCCTGGGCCCGGCCCTGAGACAAAGTGCATTGCCTATAAGCTACTGGGGTGTAAGACTTTATCCAGGTCTTCTGCATGACAGTTCACTGCATGCTGCTGCACCATCACTGGCTGCTCTCTCTTTTTAGGTTGCTTTGCCGAGTAGTGTATTGTACCTCACTTGTAAATTAACTGAAACCTTTAGATTACGCTGCAAAATAACCGTTAATTACTCTGGAAATTTGGCAACGAAGGGTTAGCAAGCCTTATTCTATGGCAAGAATTACAGTCACACTTGTGTTCTCCTCTCAGCATTGAACAGACATGACACCGTGGTCCTGAGAGTCTCACGCTCCCCAGAGAGAACAGCAGCCCAGGGCTGGCTCTTCCCCCCGTGATCTGTAACTTGTCGTACAATAAGAACCAAATGTCACGGCACAAGAGGATACTCACAATGAACAGCTTTAGCGGGTACTGAACACACCTTCGCCTTTGCTTCTGCGTATCTGACCTCAGGCCATTTATTGCTTTCTATTCTCTTTTGCTGTGAACACGAAGCAGAGAGCAAATGATTTTCAAAGCAGGTTTTGACCATTCAATCTGCAATAGCAACATTCTAAGTGAACAACCACGTTCTTTACAAGTGGAAAGAGCAAAACTGCATCCAATCTTCCCTTGGTCACACTCTTAAACTTCAGCTAGTCCCTTGCAAGCCTGTGCTAACCTGTTCTAGAAACCCGTAACAATTCAAATGCCTTGTCAGTGTCCTTTGGCGAGTTTCATGAATATTGTATTCCGTTCTCTCGTCTGTTGGGTTATTTTAGGTCAGATGACTTGGCAGGAAACTTGCTGAAAGTTTTTGTCTCCTGGTCTGAATATTTTGAAAGGTCACTGAGATCAGTCTTTAAACCTTTGCATCTCATGGAAGATCTTCAAGACCTCAGAAATGGGCTTGTTGTTGAGTCCTGAAAGTGTATATCTTGTGTCTTGTTCGTGAAATGCTTCCTGCTATAGAAATAGCTCAAAGGACTGTACATATTTACAAGAAACTTTATATTCGTAACAAAAGGGAATTGAATTGGTTTCTACTTTTTTATTGTAAACTGTGCGTTTTTCAACACTAGCTTTTTGTTTTAATGGTGGTTGTGGACAGCCATCTTCAGACAGTGGAGGGGCCTCAGCTTCGTCCTCCTCGCTCCCATGAAGAAATATTGTAACATTAAATTGCAATTGAAGCTTCTTAGCATAAATGAGATTTTAGGGCTCTAAAAGTACAGGATTTTTCTTCATTACCTTTTTATTATTGACAAGGGAGGGAACCAGAGGGACAGTTCAAAGCTCCACCTGGAAAGTACTGAACTTTGTTGTTGAACAATAACCAAATAAAACAAATAACTATCTTGACTGGCATGGTGAAATGAACGCTTCCTTCTATACAGCGTAACACTGAGCCATCCTACCATTGCACCCCGCATTAGAGGCTGTGTAATCTATAGGCGTCAAAGCTTACCAAAGAGCTAACCTTGACGATATTTAGCATTTCAATAGCCGTTATTCCCTGAACAAGTAGTGTAAGTAAGTGGCTTCACAAAAACAAAGCATATTCATACGAACTGAAACAGGCGCATTTGTCCAAAGAGTTTACTATAGCAGCAGTTAGCTGCAAACACCTACAGCTAAGTTCTGCCCTCACGTACTTAACTAGTGGTCTGGGTAGAGGTAAGACACGTGTGAGTATGTGGGAAAACAATCTCGCCCTGGCAAATGACCCACACATCTCGAGCTGGAAAAAAAGTCTTAATTAACAATAGTGTGATCTAATGACGACAGATTGCGGATTTATCCCAGCAGTGGTAGCAAAGCGGACGGAGATAGCTACTCATCCCACCGCTGTAATATGCTGGTGCTTTAAGGCCTCATAGCTGCAACTTTAAAAAAAAACCACAAAACCAAACATTCACAAATCAAGTCAGATTGAGTACAACCTGCAGAGTTAACTGTACATCTTAACTTACACCTGCTGGGAAAACTTGCTAGATCAGACTTAAATGTAAATACATCTATTTTTAACTGAACCAGTTTTTACAGGGTCTGAAGTATTCTTTCACAGGAAGAGGTTTTTAATATTCACACTGCTGCCTACAGTAACTTAATTTGTCCTCCTACTGTTCAGTGTTTTTGGTTTTGTGCACATACCCACCCCCTTGCCCCCAATAAAGGGCTCGTTGGAGGGTGTGTGGGTGTGTTACTAATAGCTCCTCTTACATTTTGGTCTACATGACATTCTCCATGAAGATGCTCTACATAAAACCCAAGCTGCTTGATTTATCTATTGTGCCTACTATCTGATGTATATGATGAAATGCTAACTTGTTAAATGTTCCTTTATTTCTCTTTTACTGTGCACAAAGAATACTTATTTAAAGCTCATTGTTGCAGTCCGATGATGCATGATCAGAATTGTAACAAAACTAAAATAATCCAGAAACTGGTGGAGTAAAAAAAAAAAATTATTTATTGAGCCTTTTGATTACCAAGAACCCTGCACAAATCCACTGCCAGCTTGACCACCACACACTGTGCCGAAATGCAGGGGGTCTGGGAGGGCAGGGAACTCTTGTTATTTCTGCCCTAGACACAGAATGTAACGGCTTACTCAGGAGTCCCAAAAATGACTCTAACAAAAGTCTCTGCATCTACCTTAAAAATGTGCTCCCCTAGCAACAGCCACGAATAAACATAACAGCACAGACTCTGAGATGTGGGTGGGGAATGTGAGCTAATAAATCCAGCTCTTGATCCAGCCTTTGCCTTTGCAGGGGTTTGATTCATTCCATTACAATAAGGGAACACACTGTGATTAATCTAAATTCATTCACCCAGAAAAAAAAAAACCTCAAGAAAAACCCACCCCACCCCAAAACCCACCCCACAGCAAAAACCAGGACAAGCAGGGCCTACCTCATCCTTCATCAGCCGGAGGC
>NW_010538470.1:13531-25048 GCF_000687285.1 Phaethon lepturus
AGGGCAGCTCTGGCTCCTGGGAGATACTCGTTGGGGCCGGGGCACACCACCCCTCCTGGCCTGTCTGGGAGAGGCCTCGGGCATCTGCGCACGCTCACCCCACACAGGCAGAGAAAGGTGGAGGCAATCACAGCGTTGTGACTCCTGCTGGGCTGCACGCCGGTTGCAAAGCCAGGGCCCCTCACCCTGGCTTCTGAGGCGGGGCAGCTCTGGCTCCTGGGAGATACTCGTTGGGGCCGGGGCACACCACCCCTCCTGGCCTGTCTGGGAGAGGCCTCGGGCATCTGCGCACGCTCACCCCACACAGGCAGAGAAAGGTGGAGGCAATCACAGCGTTGTGACTCCTGCTGGGCTGCACGCCGGTTGCAAAGCCAGGGCCCCTCACCCTGGCTTCTGAGGCGCACAAACAAAGCTGGTTTGGGGCTGCAAAAGCTAGTGGTGCCGTGCTGGCTGCACACCATGTACCAAGTGCTCTTTACCACCCGAGACATGGCTGTAGGCTGCAAATTTTTTAAAAAAAAACAAAACAACTTTCTATAAAATATTTCCTTCTGTCCTGTGGTTCCAGCGTACCGACACTGATGATAAGCCTGGAGTGAGTCATGCATACATGTAAGTGGAAAAAAAATCCACACAGCTCAGCAAGAAGCAATGAGACCAAGTCCCTAAGTCACACATACTTTCACCTTCCTTTCTGTTCTCCATTTCTCAAAGTTTCTACTGCTTTAGTCTCTGACTTTGGAAAAATTTCTTTTGCAACTGAAAAAAAATAACAAACCAAACTTATTAAGCTACCTCTAAGCTCCTCTTTTCTTCTCGCAAAAATTTAATTAATTCTAGGTCATTCCAATAGGAAACCTGTGGTATCATTTCCCTGCTGGCACTAAAAGCATTTAAGAGGACTTGCTGCCTGACTTCTGTCTGCCAAGACATTCTCACATCCACTTCTCTTCAGACACAGCTGAAAAACTCCTCCCAGCAAACAACCTGCCTCTCCTCTGCTGACGCTCATCCTACCAGGCAGACTCAGCTCTGCACAGGTGCCCAGTTTGCTGCCGCAGCACACGAAGCAGAGACATGCGCATAGCCGGGTACTGGGGCTCGCTGCCCCACAGCTCCTCAAGCTGCAGGCCCTGGGCCCTCGTTCCGTTCACTCATCAGCTCACATGGTAACAGACCATGACCACTTCTATCACACCAGCAGCAGAGCACATGACGAAAGACCCCACCACCATGCCGCTTCTGTGCAACAGCGCCGTTGCCCTGCAAGACATCGGGAACTGGCACAGCCTCGCTGACGCTGCTATGGAAGGAGAAGCCGTTATTTAACATCATTATTATTTAATATTATTTAAGCATCAAGTTCCTCTACAGCAAGGAACTGACGAAGAACAGCCGTGATCACACATTTAGTTACCAGCATATATCTCTGCATTTAAACTTCTAGGTGTTTTTAGCCGAGTTTACGTTTCAACAAAAGGCAATTCTGTTAAATTAGTTAACTGGAACTCTTCCAACCGGCTCTCCCTTGTCTGCTTTCAATGCATCTTTTTTTATTGCCCAGACAACCACAGCTCAGGCTAAAAGGAACCTCTACCTCCCTGCCTCACCAAGCACACAGGCCTCCCTGCAGGTGCTAGCACTGATCACGCCACCCCAGCGTCTTCCCCAACCTCCTCACAAGTCAGCATCTTCTGGTGCTAAATGAACCCAAGGCCCTGCAGCCGCCTGCGACACTACAAACCACATCCAACCCCCAATCCCATGCTGCCAAGGAGATCGGCTTGGGAAAAAAAGGACGACTTAAAGAGTGTCTGGCTGGAACAAAGAGAAGCTGATGGGAGGCTTAAGGCCAATACCAACTCTTTCAGCCCTAAGGAACCGACACTGGAGCTTGTAACTGGACTCTTGTTCTTCCTGTAAACTTCACATCACACATATACACAAAGGCCTCCCTCCTCCCCTTCGCTGTTTAACTGCAAGTGGACAAAGTGTTTCAGACTGCACCTGTGAATGAAGAGCTTGCACAATCCACCAAGGCATAAAACTGCAATCACAGGTTAGAAGAAAAATAATAGCTCAAGGAAGCTGAGGTTACCGAAGACAGGAAGGATAATAACAAAGCAAGTAAGCCGCTTTTCTTGAAAATGTTTTATTTGTGTCTAAAGAGGCTGAAAACAAAAGCAATTCCATATTTCAGAATACCAAATACTATCCATAGCACAGAATGAAGAAAGTTTTCAGAGAAAACCATTGCACTATACCCAGATCTACTGAGCTACTCAGGATATTGCAACAAGGCTAGTGAACAGACCCAAGGATGGCAAACCACCCTTCCACTGTGGCTGGTTCCACCAAACGCTGGCTGCTGCAGCTTTTGTCCCCGCTCAGACTTCTTACGGATTTGTGCAACGCGCTCTTCCCCACAGTCGGACGGGGCTGGTTATCATTGGCACAGTCACTGGCACTCTCAGGCACCACAAAACAAACGGCGGGAAGGACCCAGCAGGTCACCTCTGAGCTGGTTCCTCCAGGGCAGACCCGAGGCACGCTGGCAGGCAGTTGTGCATTCATATTGCATTTGGTTTGGGATAAAACAGGCTGCGAGCACCACGTACAGGCAACCTGGCGTTACTATAATCACTTAGAAAATACAAACACAATAAAAGGTTGCAGAGATCCCCACAGCCCTGCCTGCAGAAGCACCAGGGATTTTATACCCGCAGTCGATGCTGCAACCTGGAGCAGAGGTCCAGCTCTAGCCCCAGGCACAGGCGGGTGCAGTGCTGCTTATCCAGCGTGCTGCAACTGCTTACACCAAGGGGCAAGTTTGGCCACTGCAACACAGGTGACTTGCAGTCACCTTCAGGCTGTTACTGAAGAGCTAATCCCTAAACCAAACACATCGATTTCCTTACAGCTACCTACCCCAGCTTAAGGAAGTCCTTATCAGCGACAGCAAGAGAAACTAGTTTCAAAAAGCAGATTACTGCAAGACACACTTATGATTTACAGAAAAATCCAGCCATTAAAAACAATTGTCTTTACCAGAAATTCCACAGGGGAAAAGCTGGATTTCAGTTTTCATGACGAAAAAAAACTACAGAGCTATTCACAGTAGAAACAGTGCACCCCCGTCTACCGTAAAGTAAAGTAAAAATAAGCCGGTCAGTGATTGTGTCGTGAACTTTTGCCCAGAAAGACTGCTACAAAGAGATCATCAATATTCACACTTACTTCAACCATGCAAGTCTGGAACTTGCTACTGAAATAATTGCGTGTTTGATGAGTTATGAAAGCAGTAATGGGCTTGATTTTGCTGAGTGTTGAGGTCAAGTAAGATTCCGCAAGAATCCTGAATTTTCTAGGCTTTGGGCTGGCTTGTTTATTTCTTACAGTCTGCCTCACTGCTAAAGGTCTTTAATCTCCGTTGCTGCCCTCACGTTTTTCAGCCTAATTAAATTGGTGGTTTTTTAACTGAGCTGGCAACGGGCACCGACACCTTTGCCATCTGTCTAGTTGCCACGAAGCTGCCATCTCCAAGAACTTCCAAGGTGGGACTGGGAAAATAAGGCAAATACAGGAGAACTTGGAAGTCTCAGACACAATATGAAATCAGAGTTCATTTACCAGAGCACAGAGCAGGAATACGTTTGGTTAAGAGAAGGTATTTTTTTCTGAGACTGCACTGGCCCAGAGCAGTTGGTCACAAACTACTACGATGTTCATATTGGCTTGTACAGCAAAGTAGTCACATATTTCTTCTTGTAACGATGCGTAGCGCTAAGCACCATCACTCCGTCCTACAGGAGATGGAAAACAAGTGAGCATATTACATGGTTATCTAAAAGCTGCAAGTGTGAAGAACATGCCTTGGCCTCTGACCTTGATAGAAAGTGCGTAGAGGTGGTTCAGCATGACATGGTTGGGTTCAGGGAGCAGAGCAGGATCGCACTGGAAAAAAAGAGAAAGCGAGACTGTGAAAGTAACAGAACTCACAGTTTGCTCATCACAGCTGATGGGTGATAAACACCGTCTGGAACTAGCCATACCCTCAAGTACACCACGCTGCTTCTTACACCGAGTCCATCAACATATGTAGACAAAGTTTCAGAACAATCCAAGATCCCTCCGGGGTGAAACCCTCCGCATCCTCACTGTCATCGTGAAACAGACCTCAGTTATTTCTTATGTGCTTCTGACATTTTAATAGAGTTGCAGTGCGAAGATTAGGGTTTCTGGGAGTAAAAAAGCAACCTAGTTTTTTTTTCAATTTTGAAGAGAGTCAAGTAGAAAAATAAATTTCTTTGAGGTGGATCCATCTGGACATATGTAATAAGGAATTTACCAACACAGCAACTATTCCAAGGTTTTTCCTTGCCCGACCCCTGTCTGTACACATATTTTTTTTTCCCCATCTGTTCACACCCTCAAGGCCATTATTTGGCAAAACAAAGTAATGTACTCACAGAAATGCCTGTATCCTTATTCAGGATGACCTGCAGCAGGTGGGGGGGAAGAATAGGTGGTGATTTAAAGCGTTCCTCTGCCTTGCAAACATAGGGCTCCTGATGGTAGGGTCCTGGGGGTGAACTTGACAACTCTGCCATAGAGATGTTAAATATTTATTCTTAAATAGTCTGTAAGAGTATCTGCTCTTTATAGATACGTTTCTACCAGTACTCCAAGCTGATCTTCACATCCAAGAACATGCGGCCAAAAGAAATCAATGGCATATAATTCATGTAAAAGAACTGCAGCAGCTGATGCAGTACCAGAGGATCAGTCACTTCCCAAGAAGTGGTTTAACACGTCCAAAATCTGTCTGACTTGAGACTAGCTGTGAAGATGTGGGAGGCAGAGTTCTGAGGGCCCTACTGCACTCCAGAACTTCATTGTCATCTCTGCCCAGCACTCCTCCAGCAAACACTTAAACAGGAAACATTGCTCCACAATGTTATCTCCGAGGGAAGCACTAAAAACACGGTACGTGCAGGTAAAAGGCAGGTATTATTCCCGCGCAGGGACACGGTAATAGAAGGAGCCCTTCAGAGTCTAAAGAAATATAAGGAAAGGTTGTTACAGCACGTGGAAGAGATCTACTAGAATCTGTTCCTGGCTTCTTGCAGTGTCCAAGTCTCACAAATCACACCCTTTCTCCAAAAAGGTTTTGTCCAGAAGAAAGTTGCATATAGCAAAACCCAACCAAACACCTTCTGCCTCAGATTCAAAGGTACTACAAGGATTTAAGGTACTACTTCAACTTGTGGTCTCCATCCCTACAAAGGTCTATAAAGAACAGGTGGCAAGGCTGATCTCAGAGATGACTCAAACTAGATCTTACCTCTCTTCTGTTACATTAGAATATGAAACTTAAAGCAAAAATAGCAGTTTTATGTTATTCTAACATATAGGTAATTTATACTAAACTGTGAGGATATGATACATTCCTGAGCCTAAGTTAGCACTACTAAGATGCACCCAATTTCTATCTCTTCATGCGCAACTTCTGACCTCCTGGTCCCACCTCCTTAGCAGAGGAAGACAGAATTAGGAGCAATGTAGGCTGTCAACACTGGTTTGATGTTGTAAGGTAGAGACTGATCCACCGAGTGCACTAAAACCAGCCATTTTACATTGCACAGACAAACAAACAGCTAGTAAGCACACCCATGACTTCCTCCTAATCAGATCTACAGTGACCTGTGTTGCTGTCAGAGGCTTCCTCCTTTATGAATTCCACATTCTTCCTTTGTGCATTTGTGATTCTTGCACACATCCACAGGGCCTGACAAAAGTGGAGATTAATCTATACTGAAGCTTTCTCTCCAGATTAAGAGGAAGATGGTATTTTTAACAGCTCTACAAAACACAATATAAAATTAACAGTAAGCTCATACCAGACACATCTGAACATTTTTGGGAGTCCACCATCAAAGCATCAAATACTTCAAAGTCAGTTTTCTTCACCTGTATGATGTTGTTGACAGTACCTAGCTGGCTGGTTACTACTGGCTGGGAAGAAACAAGAAACAAAAGTCACAATAAAAAAAGCTTACAGGACTATTAGATTCTCAAAGCTACACAACCAGCATTAACAAGAATGAGATATATTGCTTTTAAAATATGCTAGTACCAGATATGAAAAGAGCTCACCATTGTTCAGTTAAAGAGCAAGTGCAGGACTTATGACTGGGGCGGATGCATGTGTCAGTTGAACCTGCTAGGTCCACAGCACTCAGTAAATTCTTGGGCTATAGATAAGGCTAGGATCAGGTTTGGGCTGAAGTTAACAGTGATGACACAAGGAGCTAAGCTTTACTTCTAGCTTCTAAGGGCTTTCAGAGCCAGGCTAAGATCTGCATGGCCTGCTGTAGGACAGAGTATGGTTGGTAGTGCTGGTTTACTGCTAAAGCCAAGACTGGAGTCCAAGGCAGAGGGTTCAAAAAGAGCTGAATTTACTGCAAGGTAAATTCTGCGAGGCTCTGCAAGGTTCGCCGAGACAGCAAGACGACTGGAACCAGCAGCTGTGAATGATTAGTTCTGAAGCAGGTAGGGACTGCTGGGCGGCTAGGGTTACAGCACATTTTTAACAGAGGAGGAAGAAAAGGCCTGTTAGATTTTTGGCACAATTACCAGATGATGAAAAGATCTAGAGCAGCAATAGCAACATTGCGGCACAGATAGCAAGTAAAGCACAGAGAGATTTGGGCTGTCAGCAATGCTACAGTGCTTTAAAAGACAGTTTGGCACTAGACAAGAAAAGCTCACCATCTCTTATAAACCAATACCCAAGAGACCGTGTCACCCATTTGTTACAAAATCTCCCGTCCTTTGAGGCCATCAGTCTGATGCCACCACCTAGGCCAGCCGGGATCAGAAATCTCTCTCTCACCAGCTCAAACAGTTAGCCAATTTTTTGTTAGCCAATACATACCTTTTCTCTGAAAAGGACAGCTATGGCTGGAGAAACCAGCCAGCTTCTCCTCTTCAGGTGCCTCAATGAATACATACAGTGAGTCAAAGAAAAAATTACCTCTGAAGGATCGTGCGTCCACTGCCCATCCACAAAGAACTTATATTGGTGCTCTCCTTCTGGCAAGTCCAGGATGGCCACAAAGTTATTGTGACTAGAATTCAAGACAAACAGTCAGCCCTGAAATATTCTGAAAAGCACATCAATCTATACTGTGACAAACGCTGTAACACAAAGTACAACCCTCCTTAACATGCAAAAACTTAAAGAGGGAGTGCCACATTTAAGAGGATCTCTGAGGCAATCTAAAGGTAAAGAATCACACTAAAGTTAGTGATCATTTATTCTGTGACAGTAAGTCCCAACATATTCAAAATTAGTATCTGCATTCCTGGCATCAAGGAATTGGCACTGAGCTTTTGTAAAGTCACCTTCACATCTTCACGTTACTTGTTAGTATGTGAGACCTCATTTTATCTGCGAGACTCCTGCTGGTAGAACAAGATCAGCTTACTCATATTTCCCTGCCTTTCAGTATTTGCCATCATAAATTGCATTTCACAAATGCCTATGAAATGAATGAACAATGACTAGAAGATGAAAGCAACAACTCAATAGTTCTGAGTTACTTTGGGTCTGAATAGCTGCTGCTTGGTAATTTTGATACTTCTACCCTGTGAACTCCCCAATTCTTCACAACTCTTTACCAGCATCTCAAAAGAAGCTCAGAAACAGTTAATGCTATGTAAACAATTCAAACAGGCCACCCAATGCCAGCATCTCTCTTTACCTTTTCTCAGTTAAGGAGCGCAAGCATACCATCACAGAGCTGGATCTGAAATTTCAGTTTGGAATAATGAATTCTTCTACTTGAGCATATTTGATTCAGTAACATGATTTTATCCAGCCTCTAAGGAGGTCCAAACATCTCCTTTCCCAAAATACCTAATCTGACAAGAGACGAACCTGTCTTTTTTTTTTTTTTTTTTTTGGTCCTTTTTCCAGGTTCATTTCACCATTTCCCGTCTCCCAGGCTTTCTACTTAAGACTATGACAGTAATACTGATGTTCCACTGTCCTTTTTTCCAGCTTCTGTCTTGATAATTTATTTCACATTGTTCATGCACAGAAGAATCCTCCCACACCACCTCCTCAGGCCACTATGCGCCTCCCTCGAGTTTCCTAAGAAATTAAGACACTTCTGCAACAATGACAATGCAGGTAGCCACTCACTGAGATGAGAAACACCAGAAATTGGCAGGAGACCAATCTTTCATGGATATATCATCATTGACAGACAACAGGACTCAGATCAGCAGTTAAGTTCAGACTCTCTGCCATCCATTAAGTCTTACATCTTTGAAAAAAACACTGTTTCAAATTAGGTACTTAACGCAGTTACAGAATTAAGCAGAGCTTTAGAGCTCTCTGTCAGGAAAAAGCACTTGGTACCTTAACACAGATTTATTTTCTCATTCATGTAGTTTATCAGCAGGTATCCCAGGCTCAGAGTTTCCTAAGCAGAATCTGGATCCCTTGAGCTGGGCAAAAGCCAATGATATGGCAAGAAAGTACATGGGCAACCAAAGATGCTATGCTTAAAACCCACTTCACTTTACATAGCCCAGGTCTACCCCAGGCAGCAGACTGCACAAGGTTGTTCACGCGTGGTGCTTAGTGAACAAATCACTCCCTCAAAACTGACACACAGCTCAACTCTCCTCCTGTGTCATACAAGAATCAAAAAGTCAGATTCTCATCAAGGACTTGAGAAGAGGAACAGGAAAGTGGTAAATCCAAGCCCAATACCTATCTATCAAGTGACCACCTGAGAAAGGTGCACTAAGCATTCCCAGTCCGTGTGGAATATCACTGATACAGCAGCAGTTCATTACCTCCTTGTCAGAGGAATTTTACTCCAGTTGTTGAAGGACCCAGATAAATAAACTTCTTTCCCTCCTCCAGTCCAGCGAAAGACTGTTGGTCGAGCTTGAGTAGGGGTTTTATCATTCACTTCCAGATCCTGTTGCCAAGCTAGGAATTCTTCTTTCTCCAACGGAGCCTACAAGCACAATGCCTTCATAAAAAGAAATTCTTTCCTGGCAGGCTTAGACAACATATATATTACTGACGGCATTTTTGTGCTCAGGCACAAAAGACTTCCAAATTTGCAGAAAGAGTGGAAGGCAAAACAATCCCCCTCCCTCCAGCCTAAATTCATTAAAAATAAATGACTTGAACTCACAAGACTTTTCAAAATACACACATATAAGAAGAGGGAGAAAAATAATGAAGAAAAAATACACTGAAGAAGCATTTAGGTTATACAAATACTGTAGGCATAAAATTTGTAGTTGGCAGAAAGACTCCAAGTTGTTTATAGGAAACAGCTCTGCTCAACAGTCAAAATATAACTGTAATTTTCTATTAGATACTCTCATGAAACACGATACACAGCAAGATGTTTTTAACAATCCATCTAATACTGAGCAAAAATCCAGTTAACAGATCTTTTAATATGGAAAATAACAGCCAGGTAAATTGTCACTGGTGACTGCAAGAGCATTAAGGATCTGAAGGATGCTGGGGGCGGAAGGGGGGGGCTGTACCTAGAACTGAGGAAGAGCTTTGAGCCAATTACATTTTAGTTTTTCTACAATTAATTCTTGCTGGACACTATGACATTACACTCATATATATATGCTTGAACATCAATGCAATACCTTCCCTTAGCGTGGGAAGCAAGGGAGACGGTCAGTGACAGAATTACTGAAGGTTGCTAGAAGCACAACTGGACAGCATTCCCAAGCTTGTACTGTTAGAAGACAAGCACAAACCAGCAATACCTTCATTTCCTCTGAATGGAACAAGTCTGCATCTTCAGGACTGTCCATTAAAATTTTTGGTCTATCACCCTCTTTCGTACTGATGGCTCCTCCTGAGTTGTCACCTCGGGATGCCTTATGTCCATGACGCTCCAGTCCAGCTCGCTCGCTGCTTGTGTTCCCCATTTTTAAGGGCCTAAAAGAACAGGAAAAGCCAGATTAGCACACATACTTTTGAAGCCAGCATGCCAGTAGGCAGGAAAGCAGGCTCATCAGTAGACCTGGGCTGTTTCCGAGTTGAAGAGTCCAAGAAACTTAATTAACCCAGAATTGCTAGCATCTTAAAATTATATCATACTCAGAACAAAGACAGTAAATGACAACCTTTAGTACTCTTGATAGTGTACTACACTTCAATATCCTAGCACCTCTGCAACTCAGCCACTCTAGAAGTTGACCAAGCAGATATCTGTCACAGCAGCACACTAGTATTCAGTCTTCCCAAGCTTGTGTCACCGAAATCAGGAATAAACTTCTTAGCACCAATGTAGCATTAAGAAGCAGCCATTCTTTATTACAGCGCTGGAAGCACAGGGGATCACTCCACCTAACATGCATACCCTGGTACAGAGCTTACTCGTTATAAACCTTACAAACATAAACATTCATACAATTTCCAGGAAATCTCCACCTTACTACATTAACGTAATTACTGACATCGCAAAACTAAATTACGCACGCGTGGGGGTCTCGGGTGGTCATCGGTGGTCATTTGGGGAGTTAGCCCCTCACTCTTTTTGTCCTCCTATGGTCTTGAATCAGCTAAGGACAACCTGCCTTCTTGGCTCCTGTCCCAGTCTTTGTGAAACTTGAGA
The DNA here is from genome assembly GCF_000687285.1 of Phaethon lepturus. Classification (NCBI taxonomy): domain Eukaryota; kingdom Metazoa; phylum Chordata; class Aves; order Phaethontiformes; family Phaethontidae; genus Phaethon; species Phaethon lepturus. Next base: position 24,208 of record NW_010538470.1, read on the forward strand.
TTTCTGATGCAAGAGGTCTTATGATGTTTTAAGACAATTCTTATTGTTTTAGGTCCTTCAACCGGTGAGTCTTGTGATATTTGTTCTCTCTTCTGAAAACCCATGCATATAACATTCTGCCGCATCAGTTGAAACACCAGTAGAACTTTCTATCAGAATGCTTCAAAAACAGACTACTAGAAATGGGGCATCACTAGAAAATGAAAAATTTGCTGAGGTGGCAGCCTGCTGAGGATCCTTATAGTGGCTGGCTGTGGCTCTAAAGCACAACCAGCACAGTCCAGCTGGTGCTCCACTGGAGGCTTCCTCCAGTCTCCGCTTTTCTCTGGGAGAGGCAGCGGCCTGCTACACAAGAAACACAATACTTCCTCCTGCTCCACAGCCCGTCTGGCCACGTCCACAGGGAAAAGGGATGTGCATGCCATATCTTATCTGAAAGACTGCTTACAGGTGAAGAGCAGAAACTTAGAAATGGCCAAGTGGGCCGTGTGGAACTGTACAAACCAGGCCTTGCAGAGCACCCAGCAGGGTACAAACATGTGGATGGGGTATTGCCCTATTTCCTGCAAGCTAGAATTATGGACGTTGCCCAACTTTCAGCTGTAGAGATCTCAGGTCAGTTGCAACCTGAAAACAGTCCCAGCGTACACGACTAAAATAAACAAACAATTGAACAAACAAATAATTTAACTGGCACAATAAAAAAATATGTAAACACACAAATGTTAATTAGCTGCCTGAAACTGCAACAGCTTTGAGCATTCCATTATCTTCTTTAAACAGCGACTCGCTGATTCTGCGACAGTGACTTTTGAGAAAGCCCAAACGAAACTGAACAGCC